>NW_015554181.1:965835-969835 GCF_001515605.1 Sinocyclocheilus anshuiensis
AAACTGTACATTTCTAGTCTATTACCACCCACTGCCACTTATACCGACGACGGAAATAAGCGCAGTTAGAATAGCTATGTGGGAGAGCGTTGCTATTGAGTGACTATTGTATTGCAATAGGTAGCACTTTAATATTAAACATGAATCCAGACTAGTTAGCACATAATTTATAATCAAAGTGGTTTAATAACACTATTTTGTTATGGTTACACTTGAATTGGTTACAAAACTGATGAAGAATGGTAAAACATATACAGTTAAAGGTACCCAGCATGTATGTAAAATGTTACCTGAGGGACAGAGAAAGAGAGATAGAGAGAAAGAGGGAGAGAGGGCAGAGCCCCAAGAAGAGAGTCCCAGCAAAGAAAGAGAGAGCAAAGAAAAAGAGGCAGATCAACAGTTACAGTCTTCTTTTATCCCTTCCTTGACCATGTGACTAAAAACCAAATGTGAGACATTCAAACTGACCAATCAGCAGATTACAACTTCACCCACTGGGCAAAAGGTGTGACAATTAGAAGACCCCCGATGTATACACATGTTGGCCTACAGGCCTTGATCGATATCAGCACCCCTGTGCCTTCAGGAATTCCAAATGGCCTTTTTGTTGCTCAAGATATGCTTGGGACAGGAAAGCAGAAGTCTTTGATTATTTTTGACCCTACATCCGTGTGACGCAGCTGACACAGTTTGGTCAGTTTGAATATCTCAACTGAAAATTGAGTGTTTACTATTATCATTTTGCATTATTGACACAATATTTTCCTAATTAATGCTGTACAGTTGCTTTGACACAATCTGTATTGTTAAAAGCGCTATATAAATAAAGGTGACTTGACTTGACACAGAACAGCATACGCTGTTTACGTCCAGCTGATATTCTCCAAAATGGCACCAGGGTGACGCGGAGGAGACGAATTGTTGAATAGTCGTTATTTTTGTTTTCTTTGCGTACAAAAAGTATTCTCGTAACTTTGTGAAATTACGGTTGAACCCCTGAACATCTTTTGCATTGTTTTTTGCAGTAATTCAATTGTTTTAATATGAATATTGTTTTAATAGTGTTCAGTACAGTAATTGTCTATACATCTAAATCAGTACTTTAAACTATTTGTCTAAGAGCTTTGTATTACAACTTAAAAAAAATATCAGTGGCATAAGACAGAAAGATATTTAATGATGTATTATGCAATATGCTTGTAATCATTGCTTTAATGGTATTCATCATTTCTGCTTAAAGTCATTATCTGCTTGTATGATTTGCATTATCCGGGAACTGTACAAATACTGTGGCATGTAGTGAATCAGCTCAAAGGGGAAATATGAATAATCAGTCATAACTAGTTATGATTAATTATAAATATTTAGATCCGCTGTAAGTGTTTACTTGACCTTTCAGTGTCAACTGTCTGTCAATTCGAAGAACGTTAATTTTCTGGTTAAGGAAAATAACTTTTTACTGTACAATACTACTCAGAGAATGTAACAAAAATCTGCATGATTAGGGACTCCAGTCATGAGCAAACAATGAACAACCTCAAGTGATAAGAGCTTCGTATAACAACTTAACAAAAAAATATCAGTGACATAAAACAGTAAGATATTTAATTATGTATTATGTAAGATGCTTGTAATCATTGCTTTATTGGTATTCATTATTTCTGCTTAAATACAGTCATAATCTACTTATATGATTTGTATTATCTGGGAACTGTACAAATACTGTGGCATATGGACATTACTCTTTTTATTTGTAACAAAGTAACATGCATTTTCTGTAAAGCTGTATTGAAATATGTATTGTGAAAAGCACTATACAAATAAACTAATTGTATTTGAATTCAAGATATGTATACAACTTATTTGTGTGTGTGTGTGTGTGTGTGTGTGTGTGTGTGTGTGTGTAGGCCCCAGATCCGGCATGGTACTGGACCAGATCCGGCCTCCGGCCCCCTACTAATGAGCAGCTAAAGTCTTTTATCAGAAAGATTGGGCAAAAACTTTGCTTACAAAATACAAAACATTAGTATCCTCAATTCCCAAACAATTAAACATTGTAAATGAACGGAAAGTTGATGTGACAGTGTTAAGCGTGCCTCTGTCCCAATTTGCTTATATTTACAGAATACAGTTTATTTGGTCAGTGAAAACATTAAAAATCTTTTCTTTGCACTTTTGTCAATCAAATAAAAATGAAATAGAATTAAGAAATCACAGATTCTTGTATTTAATTGTATTGTAGGTTGTATGTGTTTACTCCTGTCTAGAGGTTTTATTGAAGTTAAAAATGTAATGATAAACATAAGCTACATTTGAAAGATTTCTATGTACACTATATAAAACTAGTGCACCATCGTTATGCAAATGAAGTAGATCAATGCATTTGTTTCATATGGAGATTCATAGGGATGGAAACCCATTGAGAACGATTAGGCTTAAAAGATCCCTTATCCAGTGGCTCCATCAGGTGGACAACAATATCACAGTCTTCATTTTTCAGTTAAAATTGCTGATAAGCCTCCCTAATATTACACATTCATGAAACTACGCATGTTTGCTCAGAACGACTTTGTTCTCCGCATCATTTAATGTTGAAGATTTAATATCTAATACAACTTTATTTCTGTTAAAATGACTTTCTTATATGTCGAGATCACAAGAAAGAAAAATCATTTATGCAGAAATCCTGCATGGCCTCTTAGGACTTTCGTACTTTTTATAGCATCCAAGCAAAAAGAAGGGCCTTGACTAATGGACTGAATATTAATGCGCTGTACTTCACTTCAACGGATGGATGACCTCTTAAAAGTTTTATTTAAAGATACAGTTCATAACTTTGAAGGCATTTTTTTAAATTTAATAAAAATTTCAGGACAAAAAAGGGATAGTTTTGTTCATTTTTATCAGTTTGTTTATTTACGTTTTTTCTTTTTTGGAAGAAGAATAGGTCATTTTTTAAACCATTTTAATCATACTGTTATATAGTCAAAAAAGTCTGTTCAGGACAAACTGGACTATGCAATCATCTATAAGGTCATAAACAGCAAGACAAAACCGTCTTTTAAACAGGTTGTGTGACTGCACCATGTGAAACCCATAAACCTGAATAACCAGTCTCATGGCCAGGCCACACATAACCTGAAAGGCCAAGCCCACCATTGCTCAGATATATTAACTTTAGAACAAACAGAATTTTACTTCCATGCATACTTTGTGTGAACAGCATTTATCACTATTCACACTTACTGTAATAAAGATGCTGCTATTTATACTTAGTACAAACAGTATCACTACACTGTAAATAATTTCAAGCTGTTTCAACTAATTATTTAGTAACTAGTTCCACAGAATTTTTACATTCAGTCAATTTCTGACTTCAAAGTGTTACCTGAATTGTTATTTTTAGTTGGCTCAACTTTTACTGAACTAGTTTTATATTCCATTCAACTAAAATGTTTTAATTGGTTGAACATTTAGAAAATGTAACCATTTACTCCATGCGCTTCATATGTTACCTAAACTAAGATTTATTATTTGAGCATCATAAGAAATTGCTGTGGAACTAATTATTACATTTTATACTGAGTTTAAGAAAATTATTAACTGGTGTCTATCAATCACTAAAAACACACACATTATAACACATAATAGCCTTTATTTAATAACAATCTGCAATTATAACACTTGTCATAAAGACTAAACATGAAGGCTTAAAGGGACAGTTAACCCAAATATGAAAATTTGCTGTTAATTAACTCACCCTCAGGCCATCCAAGATGTAGGTGACTAACCATTGTCTTTGGCAATTCATAAACTGCACATCTGTGGCTACTGGTTTTTAAGAGTCAAAAAACATATTTAACAGAAAACAGACAAGACCAGATTAGCAGTGGCTCCTGATGACACATCGAGGCCTTATGAAGCAAAACAATCACTGTAATATTAATTTGATCTTGTCTGTGGTTTTTTTTTTTTTTTTTTTTTAAAACACACACCCAGA
>NW_015554181.1:970333-972497 GCF_001515605.1 Sinocyclocheilus anshuiensis
TGTGTGTGTGTGTGTGTGTGTGTGTGTGTGTGTGTGTGTGTTTAGGCCTATATATATATACAAAATGAGCCGGCCCAGATCCGGCATGGTACTGGACCAGATCCGGCCCCCTATCATTTACTAATGAGCAGCTAAAGTCTTTTATCAGAAAGATTGGGCAAAAACTTTGCTTACAAAACTTTAACAATTAGTATCCTCAATTCCCAAACAATTAAACATTGTAAATGAACGGAAAGTTGATGTGACAGTGTTAAGCGTGCCTCTGTCCCAATTTGCTTATATTTACAGAATACAGTTTATTTGGTCAGTGAAAACATTAAAAATCTTTTCTTTGCACTTTTGTCAATCAAATAAAAATGAAATAGAATTAAGAAATCACAGATTCTTGTATTTAATTGTATTGTAGGTTGTATGTGTTTACTCCTGTCTAGAGGTTTTATTGAAGTTAAAAATGTAATGATAAACATAAGCTACATTTGAAAGATTTCTATGTACACTATATAAAACTAGTGCACCATCGTTATGCAAATGAAGTAGATCAATGCATTTGTTTCATATGGAGATTCATAGGGATGGAAACCCATTGAGAACGATTAGGCTTAAAAGATCCCTTATCCAGTGGCTCCATCAGGTGGACAACAATATCACAGTCTTCATTTTTCAGTTAAAATTGCTGATAAGCCTCCCTAATATTACACATTCATGAAACTACGCATGTTTGCTCAGAACGACTTTGTTCTCCGCATCATTTAATGTTGAAGATTTAATATCTAATACAACTTTATTTCTGTTAAAATGACTTTCTTATATGTCGAGATCACAAGAAAGAAAAATCATTTATGCAGAAATCCTGCATGGCCTCTTAGGACTTTCATACTTTTTATAGCATCCAAGCAAAAAGAAGGGCCTTGACTAATGGACTGAATATTAATGCGCTGTACTTCACTTCAACGGATGGATGACCTCTTAAAAGTTTTATTTAAAGATACAGTTCATAACTTTGAAGGCATTTTTTTAAATTTAATAAAAATTTCAGGACAAAAAAGGGATAGTTTTGTTCATTTTTATCAGTTTGTTTATTTACGTTTTTTCTTTTTTGGAAGAAGAATAGGTCATTTTTTAAACCATTTTAATCATACTGTTATATAGTCAAAAAAGTCTGTTCAGGACAAACTGGACTATGCAATCATCTATAAGGTCATAAACAGCAAGACAAAACCGTCTTTTAAACAGGTTGTGTGACTGCACCATGTGAAACCCATAAACCTGAATAACCAGTCTCATGGCCAGGCCACACATAACCTGAAAGGCCAAGCCCACCATTGCTCAGATATATTAACTTTAGAACAAACAGAATTTTACTTCCATGCATACTTTGTGTGAACAGCATTTATCACTATTCACACTTACTGTAATAAAGATGCTGCTATTTATACTTAGTACAAACAGTATCACTACACTGTAAATAATTTCAAGCTGTTTCAACTAATTATTTAGTAACTAGTTCCACAGAATTTTTACATTCAGTCAATTTCTGACTTCAAAGTGTTACCTGAATTGTTATTTTTAGTTGGCTCAACTTTTACTGAACTAGTTTTATATTCCATTCAACTAAAATGTTTTAATTGGTTGAACATTTAGAAAATGTAACCATTTACTCCATGCGCTTCATATGTTACCTAAACTAAGATTTATTATTTGAGCATCATAAGAAATTGCTGTGGAACTAATTATTACATTTTATACTGAGTTTAAGAAAATTATTAACTGGTGTCTATCAATCACTAAAAACACACACATTATAACACATAATAGCCTTTATTTAATAACAATCTGCAATTATAACACTTGTCATAAAGACTAAACATGAAGGCTTAAAGGGACAGTTAACCCAAATATGAAAATTTGCTGTTAATTAACTCACCCTCAGGCCATCCAAGATGTAGGTGACTAACCATTGTCTTTGGCAATTCATAAACTGCACATCTGTGGCTACTGGTTTTTAAGAGTCAAAAAACATATTTAACAGAAAACAGACAAGACCAGATTAGCAGTGGCTCCTGATGACACATCGAGGCCTTATGAAGCAAAACAATCACTGTAATATTAATTTGATCTTGTCTGTGGTTTTTTTTTTTTTTTTTTTTTAAAACACACACCCAGA
>NW_015554181.1:972736-989736 GCF_001515605.1 Sinocyclocheilus anshuiensis
TTGTGGTTTTTTTTTTTTTTTTTTTTGAAAACCGACAGCCACAGATGTGCAGTGTATCACCAAGGATCACCGTTTAGATAAAAATCTTCTTTACTGTTCTACTGAAGAAAGTCAACGACATCTGGGATGGCCTGAGGATCAAATTCATAAAATAAGTGCTCCAGTTGTCAAACATTAGATTTACAATACAACTGCAAAATTCATTTTAAACATTTGTTTAATGAACTTAAAAAAAAAAGACTAAATACAAATATTACTACTTTTCACAATTACATCTTTAAAATGAGGCAGAAGTCAGAAAAAAAATGAACCAGGTGTTGCAGTGAACTGAGTCAAGTAAAGTCAAGTCACCATTATTTAGAGTATATGACGCTTTTTACAATTCAGATTGTGTCAAAGCAGCTTTACAGTATTAACCAGGAAAATAGTGTGCCGAAGGAACCAAAACTCCATCGTTCTCCTCTGGCCAGACAAACCAGAAGTTTAATTAATTCCAGGCTGCAGCAAAGTCTGACTGAGGATTCATCTGGTTCCCGTGGTCTTGTCCCAGTGGCCGTCTAGTTGACGTGGCCTTTGCAGGGGATCTATCTCTGGGGCTCATCTAGTTTTCATGATCTCCACTAACATTCAGGGCCGTCAACGTCGTTTCTAGGTGCTGATCCACCATCTGGTCTGGATACAGACTGGATATGGGTGGCTACAGTGACCTCGGAATAAGAAAGAAACAGACTAATATTAGCGTAGATGCCACTGAGAACAATAAAGCACATTTTTAAGCATTTACACATATTACCTTAAGTCTTAGTGTTGAAAGTACACACACACACTATGTAGTTTCAATGGAGCGGTCTGGTCACATGGCAGTGTTTGGTGCCTTGGAAGAACTGACTGGGTTGCATCTGAAAGCTTGCAACGATGTCAAAGCATCAGTGAAACCTTTGGCCTCACCCTGATGGAGAAAGAAAACCACAATTTATCTCAAAAAATGAAATGATGGCTTTTAAATCATTTACAATGTAAAATATCAGTTAATTAAATGTGTCATGAAACAGAAGTTGCAAGCATTTTTTGTTGTTGTTGATAAATACGAACTTGTGTGCACTGATTCATTACCTAGGGAACTGACTGAGATGCACCCTGCTTTGATAACTCCGAACTCCCCTTCCGAAGTGCCATTCACGAGACCAGAAACACAGTTTGTAATGTGGCTGGTTGTTAGTCACATTTAATGTTGTCTTTTAACTTCACGGGACAGTTGCAAAAGTTTGCACATGCAAAAACCCATTCAATACGCCCACGTTAATTAAAATAAGCGTATTACTGTGGTCTACATTACATGTTTCAAAGATTTCGGTAAGTCATATTAAGCAACATGGCTTATAAAGAAAGACCACATGATCTCTTAATGCGATCTTATCGCTTAGCGGAAACACAAAAATATCATACAACATGCCAAAACTAAACCTAAAATTCACTGTAGTAACACAGCTTTTGACATTAAGTGTTTTATGGATTAAACAAAATGAAAGACCACGTTCCCTTAACTTAAACAGTTCATTTTCCTCAGACATATAGCGCTTATTCGATGTTTTTATATATGTTGTGCATTTGTTTATAAATATATACGTTTTAAATAAAAGTTACAGCTTTTTTTATATATATATATATATATGTTTTGAGTACAAATTACCTGACGTGTGGACTTGACGTAAACTTAACTTAAATGTCCACTTTTCTTCAGACATACAACTTATAAAACACTTCTAAATGTATCCACTCAAAAACATTGAATATGTTGTACAATTTTGTCAATAAATTTAGTCTAAAAAATAACATTTATTTAGTACAACTTACCTGACGCTGGAACTTGACAAAATGGCGGCTGCTGTCTCTTCCGCAAAGTCACTCAAGCTGCCGTAGGTGCAAAATGATCTCAATATTGCCTGGATTTGTTTTAATTAGTTTAGTCAACTTTGGCATTCTGAATGTTGACTGGATTTGAAAATAACCCTTTATGTAATGTTTTTAAAATATATTTTTGTAGACTGAATATGTCATCTCAACTAAGCCCTAGCAATAAAATTAGTTCAACTTAAAGGGATAGTTCACCCAAAAATGAAAATTCTGTCATTAATTACTCACCCTCATGTCGTTCCAAACCCGTAAGACCGCCGTTCATCTTTGGAACACAAATTAAGATATTTTTGATGGAATCTGAGGGCTCTCTGACCCTCCCATAGACAGCAAGGTAACTACCACGATCAACGTCCAGAAACGTAGCAAGGAGATCGGTAAAATAATCCATGTGACATCAGGGGTTCAACCGTAATATTACGAAGCTACGAGAATACTTTTTGTGCGCAAAAGAAAAAAAAATAACGACTTTATTCAACAATTCGTCTCCTCTGCGTCACCCTAGCGCCATTTTGGAAAGTATCGACTGAACGCATAAGGTCGGTTTTTTTTTTCTTTTGCACACAAAAAGTATTCTCGTAGCTTCGTAATATTACGGTTGAACCCCTGATGTCACATTAGTTTAGTCAAACATTGACATTCTGAGTGTTGACTGGATTTGAAAATAACCCTTCATTCAATGTTTTTTTTTTTAATAGATTTGTGTAGACTTGATATAATATGTCTTCTCAACTAAGTCCAAGCAAGAAAATTAGCTCAACTTAAATATTTTTACCCTTCCAACATTTTGTTGGATAATTGGATTTTTTTTTTTTACAGTGTGTTAACTATTTAATATTATTATTAAATGATCTTAAGCTCAACTATCAGGGTTCTACCTTGACATCAAACCCAATCTGTTGAATGATGGCACTGTAACATAACACATGGGGTCTTTTGTCACACCCAACACCTTGCTCCTACCTACCATTGTGCCTGTTTCCTTCTGGTCTATTTGTGGTAAAACTCTAAAAGGCTTTCTGCGTCTCTGTGGTTACATATTTCTTAATCACAGAGAAGTTAAAGGAACAGTTCACTTAGGAATGGAAGTAAATGTATTTACCCTCGTGTCATGATTTTCACTCCTCTGAATGTACTGAAGGAGCTGGTCACTCTTTCCATACAACTGCAATCAACTGGCCAAAAATCTGTTGTGTTGGTTGTGTGGTTTACATTTCTGTAACTCCAAAGTCAAAGTCTTACAATCCGCACTTGGTCTGGCCAACATGAAGACACACTGACACGGAAACCTGAGACATAAGACGTGACGAGATAGATGTGAATGGCCCAGCTGCACAGCAACAAAAGAATTAGCTCGAATGTCAACTAAACATTGCACTCAGTCAACATTTGCTTTATTTATAAAAGTTTACTTGAATTATTTTGCTGCACTGAACTCTACATGTCAAACACCAAATTCATCTTCAACACTTAAGATAAAGACCGCAGGCCTTTTATTTGTATGAAAAAGAAATAGTCCATAAAACTGAGTAAATACGATTACTGTATACTTTCAGCTCTCTCACTGGTAGTCGCCACATTGCTTCACAGCTCATTTTTCACTGCTTGTTGCATCATCAATAGCTGATGAAAATCACCTGCTCTGAGTGACGTACAGCCTGATTTCCTGGATATTCTGCGAGACCGATCTCAAACTGACAAAGAGAAAAATTTCAGGCACACAAACTAGTTAATCAAGGTCTGCGGGTTGGAGATGTGGTTAAAACCAAATCTAACACACCTGAAGCAGCCAAAGTTCTGTCAAAATCAATGAATCCTGTGCATTTATTATTGGCTGGTGCTGACAAAATGAGTGTGTTCATCAACATAATAAAGTAGCACATAAATATTTACATGTATTTCTTCACCATATCGCTTTATCAAGAGTATTTGCAAATGAATAAAAAACACAAGCGATTATGAAAAGAGCTAGTTTAGAGCTGGAATATAACATAAAACAAAAGTACACTTAATTACTAGGTCATTCATAAGCAATGATTTATTAAAATACTTCCACCAAAACAGTTACAAAATCTAATATCAAAAGTAACAGTTCATATAAAATACAATCTATTTCATAAACATTGTAGTCAGTAAATGATAATGTAAGAAAATCTGAGGTAACTTTAATTGAAGTACCAATCATAGAGATCATGAGCTTCTTTATATTCCTTGTGCCGTGCTACATGGTCACAGGCAGTGCAAATAGCCAGAATAAACTCTTGTGTCTGTAATATTAAATGAGGACTTGGAGTGAGATGTTTCCTCCAGTTAAAGTACTTGCGATATGCATCTTCATTCTTGTCCAGCTGAAGCAGATATTCGGCTAGTGACTTTACATCAGGGAAGTCATTCACATGAATGAAGGACTCCGCAGGAACAAAGTTTTCATAGTTTCTTCTCGGAGGACCCAACACCACAGGGACGGTACCTGCTGCGAGCGGCCCGTTTATCTTCTCAGTGATGTAGTCCTTGTGGATGGAGTTCTCAAAGGCAAGGTAAAATTTGCAGCTAGCCAGGGTTGGATAGTAATCAGTATAATCCAGGAACCTTGCATAAGCCCTTCCGAACAAAGTCACTTGTATGTATTTCCTGAATTCTCTGTAAAAAACATTCCTTGTGTCGACACCAGTTGAGGGATCGTTGTTACTTACAATCCAACACACCAGTTTGTCCTTTTTGGGAATCACAAAATCCTCATTAGGTTTCTTCCTGGTCATCAAGCGCATCCGTACAGGAATATCAGCATCCCGTCTGTAGCTGAGAGTGAGATTGAACAGGTTTTCCAGACCTGGGATCCTTTTGGTGTTGGTTGGCGATTCCAAATGCAACCAAATCCACCTCTGGAACGGAGGACGAGGAGACGGAGGAAGGTTGGACAGATCCCAGCTGATGCCTCTGTGATAAACGATGACATTATCTGCATCGTTGTACAGAGCTCTATCATCCGTCAGATGACAATTATCAATATTGTAAAACTTTTTGCAGTCACTGAAATCAAACCTATAACTTTCAGGCCAAACCCATAACAGAACTATAGGTTTCTCCTCTGCTTTTTCAGTTAAAGAGTTGTTGCTCTTGGCACAGTTGATTTGTGAATTTTGGTCTGGTCTAAAAACTGGAGGTGGACAGTTGTGTGAAGGTGAGAACCAGAAAAACACAACGCCCAGAGAGATGACACCTGCCATCGTCACTGTGACACCCAGACGCAACAGCGATGGGCCATTTGTGTTTGACATTTCTGACCTAAAGAGAATAATTGAAGAAAGTTCATTCACTTTTACAAACAAGAATTCAAAGAAATTCTTCAATAAAACTACTGCAGAATCAGTTCACACGTTTGTGAGAAGCAAAAGCTACACAAGTAAAAGTTAATCATTATCTTGTAATAAAATATAAAGTTGAAACTTTGACCATTTTAGTGTAATAAAAATATATATATTTTTGAAACAAAGTACTTAATTCAGTTCCTCACCTGATTAAAAGAGAAAAAAAATTCTGTAATTTGGTGTCCCATATATAGCCAATGTCTGATGATTAACAGACAGAAACACAGAAGAGAGTTTCTTTAAAGCATGATTTCCGTCAAAAGAAAGAAAAAAGATTGGGTTGTCTTGAGGTTTGTGCCAATGCTTGGGAAGAGATATGACACGAACCAGTGTTTCCCTCGGGATTTTGTGAGACTTGCGGAGGCAGGTGACGTCACATATTAATTAGCATATTTATGATGTCATTGCGTCGGGTTTGCATTCAGACAAGTTTGGCACTTAGATCTCTCTTCTACTCTCTGAACGGTCACATACTGTAATACAACTGAATGCCCGATAAAGCTGTTCCCATTTACATATTTTCTGTTGTTATACATAAAACAAGTATTGTTTATATATAATGTGGATATTGTGGAGGGCCACCACAAGTAAATCAATGTATGGATGGAAAACACTGGTTGATCCAGTTTGCCGCGTTGGATGAAGAGTCGACGACGCTAAGGATGGGCGGATCGATCCTTAAGTATCGATACTTTAGATACTGATGTTGTTTTGAAAGGATCGATCCTCCCAGTGTTGGGGAAAGTTACTTTTAAAAGTAATGCATTGCAATATTGCATTACTCCATAAAAAAGTAACTAATTGCGTTAAATCTGATTACGTAAGGCTCGTTACTTGTAATGCGTTACCCCCAACACTGATCCTCACATAAAAACATCGATTCTAAAGTGCATTTTTTATTCATTCATTTTATTTATTTATCAAGAAATTCGGTGGATAAAATAAGCTTCTAAGTGGAACAAATAGATTATATTAGCGAATAATTGTGTTAGCACATATTACCTAAACCACATATTGATATGTTTTATATTTTTAAAATGAAAACGAAATGAGGGTTGTGTTTTATATTTTGAAGAAAACGACAAGGCAGTGGTGTTTGATATCATTTCGCTTTATTATAATTCGTGTACGCGTTGCATGAACCACATTTTTGTGAGCCTATTTATATTTTAAATGAAACAGAAAAGAGTCAATGCTGTTTGATATAATATTTTGTTTCACTGTAATGTGTACGTTCCCTGAACTACATTTTTGCGGCTATTAATATGTTTAAATGAAAACGAAAAGAGTGTTTGATATCATATTTCGTCGTATTGTAAATGCATACAGTGAGGATAACCGGAGTAGCCAAGGCGAGCTGAGGGCCGTTATCAAGTAGGCTATACTCTGCTGTTCCTTTTGCGGAATTACCGGACTTGCGTCCTCCCGTCCTCGGGAGTTGGTATTGAGAAACGGCCACTGTCCCGCATAGTTTAGCTCCAACCCTACTCAGACACACCTGAACAAGCTAATCATGTCTTCAAAATCACTAGAAAGCTACAGGCAGATGTGTTGGATTCGAGTTGGAGCGAAATTCTGAAGGACAGTGGCCGGCAGGACCAAAGTTGCCCAGCCCTGATAAAGAATCTACAAAAAAAATGAATGAATGAATGTTTTTTTTTACACATCCATGAACATCCAGGGTTACATGTGACCCGAGGGTCAACTGTGGTTTTCACAGGATACTATGCACATTTATCAGCAGATCAAATTTGAGTTTGTACACCTGTCTGAAGTCCAGCAAGAACAAAGTGCTGTTGACAACCTACTTTGTGACAAGAGTCATTTACAAGGTTGGTAAATGAGCACCAGTTGCCACAACACAAAGCATATATGTGACCCTGGACCACAAAACCAGTCATAAGGGTCAATTTCTCGAAATTGAGATTTGTACATCATCTGAAAGCTGAATAAATAAGCTTTCCATTGATGTATGGTTTGTTAGGACAATATTTGGCTGAGATACAACTATTTGAATATCTGGAATCTGAGGGTGCAAAAAAATCTTTAAAGTTGTCCAAATGAAGTTCTTAGCAATGCATATTACTAATCAAAAATTAAGTTTTGATATATTTACGGTAGGAAATTTACAAAATACCTTCATGTAACATGATCCTTACTTAATGTCCTAATGATTTTTGGCATTAAAAAAAAAATAGATAATTTTGACCCATACAATGTTTTTTTGGCTATTGCTACAAATATACCCCAGCGACTTAAGACTGGTTTTGTGGTCTGGGCTCACATATTTGCAAGAATATGCTCACAAATGTGCATTCTCTGGTTCATGCAAGTGAACACAGAAAGACATGTCTGGCCTGAAATAGCACATTTTATTGTAAAACATTATACTGTATTATTGATGCTGCATGCTGTTACAAAATAAACAAGTCTGTTTCATTTTGTTTTATGAGTAATTTTGAACATAGGAAGTCAAGTTATTTTTAATCATAATGTCTCCACCAGAGGTCACTATTGCATTGAGTCCTGTGTGTTCTCAGGTGTTCTCACCTGACTCTCATGTAGGCTACTATTTGTGTATTTCCTGCTTTTAAGTCAGTTTGTGTATTGTATGTCCGTAGACTATCATTTGTCTGACTGCTTTTTTACTGTGCGTTTGCCGTTTGAATTTGTCCTACTGCCTGTGGAGTATTTTAAGATAAAGATGTTTTAATGTCTATATTAATAGGCCACGGGGTGGATCCGTATGTCTCTTCAGCCCATCAACAAGACAAATTGTCTGGAACGGACAACCAGCAGAATGACTACAAGAGCATCGTACCTGAAGTTTTAGAAGAATCCCTGACAAACGAGAAATGTCACATTGTAAACGTCTGTTGAACTGAAACTGAACATTTGTGATCTGATGATGCTGGCAGCCAGTTTGCCAAATCTAGTAAAGAATCAGATGCTTTTTTCAGCATGTACATACATGCTTTATCACATCTGTCTGGGGTTATCCAGTGTCGATGTAGATTAGCTGGTTCGAGGTTCATGTGCTCAGAAGGCTCAGAATGATCTCGGCGTTTTTGCCCTGATTCAAATGAAGTTCGGACAAGATCGGAAAGGTCCACGAACTGGGATTGAGTCGCTCGAAGCTCAACCGCACCGGGTGTGTCAAGCGCTGGCTTTCATGCGTTTTTTTTTTTTTCAGAGTAATTTCCGATCCGATACTTCTCTAGTCTGAAACTTCCGTCTTTCAGCATACCAGATAGATAGTGTAATCATGTGGCGCTGAACACGTTGCTATCATATGCGACAAAGAACTCGTTTTTTTTTTATCAAGAGCTCTTAAAAGCGGTGAGGACTTGAATTTGCTACATTAATTCCAGACATGTTGCACAATGTGACTCTTGTTGAATAATTGAATGAGACAAATGTCAAATTTAGCAAATAAAACAACGATTAGCTTCCACTGTGCTGTAGTTTTTGTCTTTCACACAGACCAAACATAGTGGTAGCCTAACTTTTATTTAATTCAAAATACCTTTTAATATCAAGTGTTTTTATTCTCGTTGGTGAAAGGGTCCGATCACTTCCCTTTCATTGTTGTTGTTGTTTTTTTTTTAGATCAGATTATGTCAAGCACAAATGGCTCATTGCTGTGCCGTCTGGGTGTAGTAGTGACATTGGCAGGTGTCATCTCTATGAGCATCATGTTTTCCCGGTTCTCACCTTCACACAACTGTCCACCGCCACTTCCTAAACCTAAACTAAACTCAGAACAAAACTGTGCCAAGAGCAACAACTCTCTTACTGATATAGCAAAGGAGAAACCTATAGTTCTGTTATGGGTTTGGCCTGAAAGCTATAGGTTTGATTTCAGTGACTGCAAAGAGTTTTACAATATTGATAATTGTCATCTGACGGATGATAGAGCTCTGTACAACGATGCAGATAATGTCATCGTTTATCACAGAGGCATCAGCTGGGATCTGTCCAACCTTCCTCCGTCTCCTCGTCCTCCGTTCCAGAGGTGGATTTGGTTGCATTTGGAATCGCCAACCAACACCAAAAGGATCCCAGGTCTGGAAAACCTGTTCAATCTCACTCTCAGCTACAGACGGGATGCTGATATTCCTGTACGGATGCGCTTGATGACCAGGAAGAAACCTAATGAGGATTTTGTGATTCCCAAAAAGGACAAACTGGTGTGTTGGATTGTAAGTAACAACGATCCCTCAACTGGTGTCGACACAAGGAATGTTTTTTACAGAGAATTCAGGAAATACATACAAGTGACTTTGTTCGGAAGGGCTTATGCAAGGTTCCTGGATTATACTGATTACTATCCAACCCTGGCTAGCTGCAAATTTTACCTTGCCTTTGAGAACTCCATCCACAAGGACTACATCACTGAGAAGATAAACGGGCCGCTCGCAGCAGGTACCGTCCCTGTGGTGTTGGGTCCTCCGAGAAGAAACTATGAAAACTTTGTTCCTGCGGAGTCCTTCATTCATGTGAATGACTTCCCTGATGTAAAGTCACTAGCCAAATATCTGCTTCAGCTGGACAAGAATGAAGATGCATATCGCAAGTACTTTAACTGGAGGAAACATCTCACTCCAAGTCCTCATTTAATATTACAGACACAAGAGTTTATTCTGGCTATTTGCACTGCCTGTGACCATGTAGCACGGCACAAGGAATATAAAGAAGCTCATGATCTCTATGATTGGTACTTCAATTAAAGTTACCTCAGGTTTTGGAGTTTGATACAAATAGTGATTCATTTTACTCTACAAATATTTTTAATAATAAAGTTTATGGATGTTATCACTTGTGTTTGTAGGCCTATCTTTTCATCTTCAAGTCCCTTTTAAATCACTTTTGGATCATATTCTGGAAGAAAGACAACAATAAGTTTGTGTACAGTATACATCGGCTACATTTTTCTGTCTTGTTGTTGTCTGGTTGTTTTTTTACATGCGACAAGTGACAGAATGTTTACCAAAAAATCACTATTGCAAAGACACAGACCAGAATACTTGTATGTCTAGCTTGTTAGCAACACAATTTTTGTTTGTAATTTGGTTTTGTAATGTAAATTCGAATTACATGAATATAAGGTAGTGTCTCTGAAACGGTCAACTCAACTCTGCACTCGTAAATTTATTATACACTTAATATGCAATGCATATAATGTACAATAATCATGGTTTTTTTTTTTTTTACAAAAGGTCAAATGTAAACGCTTTTGTCGCCAGGACAAAAGAGGGCGCCAGAACGCCGAGTCAAGCAGGAAGACGTGTTTTTAATTCTACAGCAGAGATGTTCTGGATTAAGAAGTGCTTTCAGTTGTATTTTAAACCAGGAGAGCAGTATTATTTTTAATTCGTCTTTAAACTCATCAGCTATTTGTTTTATAACTCCGGTTTAGCGTTTTATTTTCTTCAGCACGTCAACGTCTTACGTTTTTACTCGTTTAAATGAATTAAACCCCGTAGGAAATACGTACCTTAAAGGTTTGTATTTTTTGTTAAATGAGTTTCATACAGTTTAAGTACTAGTTTTAATGTATTTTAATGTGTTACTCTCTAAAAAAAAATTCTCAAATACTCTGATTCTCTCAAATGCTGTGAACTTCCATATTCAGTCATAGTTTATAACCCTTTCAGACATAGAATTTATTTCAGGTATTAGTTTATTCAGCCATAAACGAGCAACAAACCATTAAACAAACGTGTGCACGGGTTTAGGGTCATTTTTTGAGGTGATTTCTGCCTGTAATCACAAGGATCCACTTTTACGATTCAATCCAACAACTTTCATCCCTGTTATGAGATGTATAACATCAATAAACATTTACCACCCCATTTTACCTTATGAAGTTAATATGCTTTTAGTTGCATACATATTTTAATACATTGTTATTCTGTAACATGTTACTTTCAGAGAACACATTAAAAATAACTATGTAAGGACCATCACTTTTCCTCAATCTAAAAAAACATTTATGTTATGAGATGGAAATATTCCTGCTTTAAATAATGCCAAGTGCCAGAAAGGGTTAATGCGGGGGTCTTCAAACTGGGGGCCACAAGAGTGTGGAAAAATGTAGAGAAAAACAGTGTAACATTTAAAAAAATAAATAAACAATTAAGATGAACTAAAAACAAATATTTAGAATAAAATAATTAAATGATGAAAATTATCAATTGATTTTAAAATGGATTTAAATAAATAATCCATCTATCATCATCATCCATCCACCATCATTACTATAGTGAGTAGAAAAATGTAATGACGTGTGTGTGTGTGTGTTTTTTCCACATTAAAATTAGCTGAAAATGTATAGCTGCTTTTACATTTTAGAATTATTTGCAGCAGGATGATCATATTTGGGGGTCTGTGACACACAAAAGATTGAGAACCAGTTAAAGATGTGTTTTGATCTGATATTTCTCTGAAATGCTGTGCAGTGCCCTGTGTGTGTCACAATGCCGGTCCAGTGCAGTAACTGCGTCCAGAGACGTGCTGTGCTCAAACGGCCCAAGACCGGACACTCTCTCTGTAAGGACTGCTTCTTCTGGGCATTCGAGGAGGAGATCCATCAAACCATCGTGTCCGCCGGACTCTTTAACCGTGGAGAGACCGTGGCCATCGGTGCCTCGGGCGGAAAGGACTCTACCGTCCTGGCCCATGTGATGAAGGTCCTGAACGAGCGCTACGATTACGGCCTGAGCCTTCTGCTGCTGTCGGTGGATGAGGGCATCACGGGCTACAGAGATGATTCGCTGGAGACGGTGAAGAGGAACCAGCAGCAGTATGAGCTGCCACTGAAGATCGTGTCTTATGAAGAGCTGTACGGCTGGACCATGGACGCCATCGTGAAGCAGGTGGGATTGAAGAATAATTGCACTTTCTGCGGTGTGTTTCGCAGGCAGGCACTGGACCGAGGAGCCATGATGCTGAAAGTGGACAAGATATGCACAGGCAAGTGATCAGTGTCTTTCACTGCCTTTACCAGTTTGATCAAGCATGTCTGAGATTTTAAACATTCTGCAAGACAAATCATGTGTTTCGGTGTTAATAAATTACATTGTACCATCTCAACCTTAAAGGGTTAGTTCACCCAAAAAATGAAAATTCTGTCATTAATGAACGAAGGTCTTGCGGGTTTCGAACAACACGAGGGTGAGTAATTAATGACAGAATTGTCATTTTTGGGTGAACTAACCCTTTAATATATTGGCAAGTATGTTTGGAAATAGAGATATATTTACATTCTTTCAAGATCCTCTTTCAAATAATGCAAAGAACATTTCTTATAATGATTTAAAAAAGTAATTATGTCACTGATGAATGGTCATGTTATTGTTCTGCCTTTTATTTATGGTTATTTAAATTATTATTATTATTTTATTTTTTTAGGCAAGATATCACTTTAAAATGTTTGTTTCCTGTGGTAATGCATAAATTAACCTTTTTGTAATCAAAAACATTATTTAATATGACTGAGTCATCCTGAATATATTAGGTTACTCCTACAAAACCTTAAGGATAATTTATAAGGATTTATAATTATATTTTATGATATTTATACAGTGTAACGCTTAGTTAATTTTTTCCTGTTTCATCTCTTACATTATTCTGAAATACTTTCTGAACTCCTATAGAAATGAAAGTGACAAGGGTAGATCAAAAAATCATCCTCGTGAACAAAGAAAAAAGTTCAATAGAGTTAACTCTTCTCTTTTATGGAGGACCAAGCCTGCAGAAATGAAAATTAAATATAGAAATAAATGAAACGGACCAGATCTGACACTTTTCTACCAAAGATGCAGAAAGGACCAGCTCCCTTATTTCCATGTTACATACAGAAAAGTAAAAGTAAATAAATGTATAAATATACAAATAAATGAAAAAGAAAGTATAAAATGAATTATATAATTTCTTCCTTTATTTTCCTATTCTTTCTTTTTTCTGCAAGTTTGGCCCTCCATACCTTTTTTTTTTTTTTTTTTTTTTTTAAAGAAAAATAGATAAAATAAATGTTTTTTCCAAGGCTGATAGGTAGAATGATGTTTGTTTTGTTTATTGAGCAGGTCACAATGCAGACGACGTGGCAGAGACGGTGCTGATGAATGTCCTGCGTGGAGATATCGCTCGTCTCTGCCGCTGCACCTCCATCAGCACTGCCAGCGACGGAGAGGGTGCCATCCCACGCTGCAAGCCCCTCAAATACGCCTACGAGAAAGAAATCGTTCTCTACGCCTATTTTAAGAAGCTCGATTACTTCTCCACAGAGTGCATCTACTCGCCCAACGCCTACCGGGGACACGCTCGCGCCTTCCTCAAAGACCTGGAGTCCATCAGGCCCAGCTCCATCATAGACGTCATCCACTCCAGCGAGACGCTCTCTATAAAGGAAGGGGTGAAGATGCCGGTGCAGGGAACGTGCTCGCGCTGCGGCTACATCTCCAGTCAGGCCCTGTGTAAGTCCTGTGTTCTGCTGGAGGGCCTGAATCGAGGTTTACCCAAACTGGGCATCGGGAAACATCACCGTCTGCACGGCAAAATTCTGGCTCAGGAGCCTTTGACCGAACAGGAGGAGAAGAAACTGAAGCCTGTGAACTGCAATTGCAGGTTGTAGCTCCAGACAAGAGAAGAAAAAAAAAACTAATAAATAGAATCACAGATTTGATCTAAGATTTATTATGTGAACATTAAATAATTAAAGAGAAAATACCATCCGCAAAGATATGCTGTATCAACAGTCGAAATAGCACATTTGACAGGTATTTTTGCTTAATTGGATAATGCTTTTCAATCAGAACACAGAATTCTGATGATTTCCTCATATTATCAATGCAGAAAACCTCTCAAGCCATTCTTTGTAACCTGGATGTTTTGAGAGTAGTTTGCTGATTTGTTTGTACTCAGAACAGACCTGTTTTGTGTGAGTGATTGATTGATAATAGCAGGGAGTTGAGAGACAGTTTTGTATAGTTTTGTATTTATTGATTTTGTGAACTGCTGGTCAGATAATAACTCCATAGGATGGGTGTGTCCTCTTGGGGATAAACTGACTCCACCCATAACCGCCTTCATCCCACTGCAGCCCCTCTGTGACCTCAAGCAAACTAGATTGTTATATTAGTATTAGCCACATTACCACATAATACAATAATGTAGAGTCTGATTTGATGCACAAACTTTTAGCTATATTAAAGGAATAGTTAATCCAAAAATGACAATTTACTGAAAATGTCCTCACCCTCAGGCTATCCAAGATGTAGATGAGTTTGTTTCTTCATCAGATTTGGAGAAATTCCATCACTTGCTCACCAATGGATCCTCTGCATTGAATGGGTGCCGTCAGAATGAGAGTCCAAACAGCTGATAAAAGCATCGCAAGTAATCCACACCACTCGCAGTCCATCAGTTAACATCGTGAAAAGCTGCATGTTTGTAAGAAACACATTCATCAGGACGTTTTTAACTTCAAATGCTTCCTCCAGTGAAAAAGTCTGTCTCCTGTTGTCCTCTCGCATCAAAATCCCCCAGCATATTTGTTTAGAGCTGTTTTGGACCATTTTGGCTTATAAACGGTTCTTGGTCTGTGCACATTTTTCTCCTGATTCAGACAAGATGACCTTTTCAGTGGAGAATACAATATCACGGATAGAGGATTCGTATTTTAGCAGGAAGCAATGGTTTGAAGTAAAAACTTAAAGGGGGCATATGATGTTGCTAAAAAGGACATTATTTTGTGTATATTTGGTGTAATGAAATGTGTTTATGCGGTTTAAGGTTAAAAAACACATTATTTTCCACATAATGTACATTATTGTTTCTCCTCTATGCCCCGCCTTTCTGAAACGCGTCAATTTTTACAAAGCTCATCGTTCTGAAAAGCGAGGTGTGCTCTGATTGGCCAGCTATTCAGTGCGTTGTGATTGGCCGAATTCCTCAAGTGTGTGACGGAAATGTTACGCCCCTTATCATACTGTGATGCCGTGTCCCGGAGCGACGAGACAAAACCAATAAAACCCATTATAAACTAGGCATTTGTTGCATCCAGTGGGGACATAATTACGGATTATAAATGACTTATATTGTCTTTTTACGCATTGCATTGCATCGCGCCGCGTAAACGTAAAACCGGCGGTGGCAGCAACAATAAAGTTACACCTTCTTTCTTTGCGTGAACATTTGGGCGGTGTTATGCAAATCTTCCCACACAGTGACATAGACATGTGGGTGCTTGTTTAAACGAGGCATTTTAGGAGGGCGTGGACTAGTCTTAACTTTTATAAAGAATATCTCTTTGGGTTTGAGACTTTAGTCTTTGCAACTTTAGGGATCTTATCTATTCACGAACAGATTGTAACACTCCAAAGAGAAAGGAAAACTTGAAATCGCATCATATGACCCCTTTAATGAATGATTTGTTTCTTACAAACACACAGCTTTTTTCAGTCATTTATTGATAGACTGGAGTTGTGGTGAGTTGAACTATTCCTTTAATAAGCTTATTTATTTTGCTGGCCAAACTATGCATTGCCTTTTATGACACGGCTCTTATTCTGATTGCTCAGTTGCAGCGTTGAGCGGTCAGATATTCCTAAATAATGACCATTGTCCAGGACAGCACTGTATAAAAGACCACTCATCTGGTCAGTGTTTCCTACATAGCCTTCTGTCTCTCTGCCGTCTCTACAGAGTCAGATAATAAAATAATTTTATATCAGATCAGCATTTGCTCAGACAGCAAGGTAAGATGTTCTATTCCCAGGGAACGCATGAACTGATGAACTGCATAGCTTGAATGCAATGTAAGTCGCCTGGATAAAAGCCTTTGCTAAATGCATAAATGTAAATGTATATTCTAGGGATGCTCCGATCCGCTTTTTTCACCTCTGATTCCGATACCTAGGGTTCAGTATTGGCCGATACCGATCCGATACCAGTGAAGTTGTTTTTTTTTCCATTTAAATAAATGTAGAATTTATATATCTCTGTGTGGAACTGATAATCATTCTTTCACAATCTGCTAAATACAGACTACTTCATTCTAAAGAAAAATAAACAATAAATATGAAAAAATATATGTATATTCATAATCTATGACAAAAATATATCATAAACTAGGTTAGTGGATAATTCGGCAGCAAAAGTTATTCTAGAAAAATCAGTGCACAATAATTTTAGAAATCCAAACATTTAGTGAAAAAACAATATTTTGTGGGGAACAAATAAAAGTGTTGCACTAAATATGGTAAAATGTTACACATTGCTATTTGTGTTATAAAATCTATTAACGAAAAACATTAATGAATGTATTTATATATAAGTATATACTATAAAATTAAAAGATATTTCTTTTAAATGTATAGCATATTTTTTAATAAGGCAATCTATATGATAGATTCGATAGGACAAAACAAATACAGAGCGGCACGAAGCGCTTACAATATGCGCATCCGGTGTGCAGAATGATGCGCTTGAAGCAACACGGAGTCCACAGCACGCAGCGCTTTGCATTAAAAAGTGCAAAGCACAAAGGGAAGAGAAATTGATGTGTAATGTATTATATCTGTGCAACAGTTATTGAGCCTTTCTTTTAACAGTTTTAAATTTCAGTTACTGTGCGCATTAAAAACAATTTATAGTCTTTTCTACGCCCGTGTTTTGTTCTCACAGACACCCGGTAGCAAGTAACAAAACAACATT
>NW_015554181.1:989820-998589 GCF_001515605.1 Sinocyclocheilus anshuiensis
GGCAGATGGACTATTCTGACGATGTCTTTCATACTTTTCTGGACCTTGACAGTGTAATTTACTTTGCAGTCAATGGGACAGTCACAAGCCTCCCGGTTTTCATCCAAAATATCTTAAATTGTGTTCTGAAGATGAACGAAGCTTTTACGGGTTTGGAACAACATGGGGGTAAGTGATTAATGACAAAATTTTCATTTTGGGGTGGAGTAACCCTTTAAGCTATGGTATGGCTTCAGAAGTAACACAGAATAATGTGCACAATCTCAGATTTGGATCGGCCCTCTCTGACCGATACCCAATCCGACAAAAAATGCCAGTATCGGAGCCGATACCCGATATGAGTATCGGATCGGCGCGTCCCTAGTATATTCATTTCGGAAGTTGTCCTGTGATAAGTGGGATAATGTACAGTTAGCTGGTCATTATCACTTGATTGTTTTGCAGTAATGCCTGGCTGACTCTGACATATGAGCAGCAGTGCTGATTATGTGATGTCTGAAGAAGGAATATATCTGCTGGTTGTGTTTCAATGCATGTTGTTGCATGCAACTCGTTCTGTCCAGAGCCGGAGTGACAGACAAGTGCGTGCCATCAGTGTGTTTGACTTTGAGCTTGAGTTTGGATCTGATGCTGCTGTACAGCAGTTTGCATCACACGGGGAAGTCCAGCGCCTCTGTTTGGAGTGGGGGAGGGAACTGACTCACTCGAGGGTCAAAGGGCAAATGAGAGGAGTTTTTCCAACCAGCTGCTCACAGTGGAATGCTTTATTAACTTCGTTAGAGGCGATCAGTGTTTCAGATTAAGAATTAGCCTGCTGATGAGGCCAGATGACCTCAAGTGTATTTGGACACATAAGTAGAGCCCAATGAAATCCATTTGGATTTTTCAGAAATTCTGTTTTTCCGTTTTAATCGTTCTGGATTCAATTTTAATGGTTTTTATTAGGCTTTCAAAATCAAAAGGTCTTTATAAAAACTTTAACAATTTAATAATCTGTTAATGTTAACAATAATAGGGCCTTATGAAATGTGTTTTACTGTTTCAGAAATTCGTTTTTCTGGATTCTTTGATTTGAGTTATGATTTATCACACAAATGTATTATTAAATATGATAATACAATTCAAATAAATGCATAAAAGTGTAACAGTTTTTCTTTTTAAAGTGTTTTGGGTTCTGTTTTTGATGGTCAATTAAATTGTAATAATTAAAAAGGATGCCTAATTAATTTGATGTCATAAAATGTTAACAATTTAATAATTGTACAATTTGAACAACAATTAAGGCCATATGAAATGTTTTGTCAGTGTTATCAGTTTTAATCTAAGTTTTATGATTTCATACAAATTTATTAGGCGGCCTATTTAAAAAATGGTAGCATTCAAATAGTAGTATAAATATTTAATAAGTTAATTGATGTTTTAAAGTGTTTTAAAATTAAATTTTTTTATTTACAGTTAAATTAAAGCATTGACAAAAATGGGACTATTATTGTTGTTATTATTTTGTACATTCTACTGTGCGATAGTAATATATTTCAGTTATTGTTTCTACAGGTTAATCCAAATTTTTATTTTAGTAGGTTGTAGTGAAGACCGTTGAGTTTCTCTTTGTATCTAATGATAATTTTCTGAAATTAAACGGTAAAATGCTGTTAAAGTGACCTTCAGAGAAGCTGTAGAGATGAAGTTCATGTGTTCATGTTCTCATATGAGCCAGCAGATGCTGAAAACATCACAAGTGTCACTAGTGTTTCAGAATGTGTAATAGACAAAACCGCGGCATTCATTCACAGAGACACGCAGAGCATGCAGGATTCATATTTAAATAGTCTTTTTGCGCTTTAATATTCACAGACACTAGTCCATTTCCTAATTTGATCAAGTGTGCAGCCTTAATTTTAATTTATTCATCTAAATTTTGCCAAAATCCCTGACATGCTGTGTTAGACTGTAAATTCCATTTTTGTGGCTCGATTCTGTGATTCTGTGTTTTCCATATCACGTTTGTGTGTAAGTGTATTAAAAAATGAAAAGGCCATAAGAAGTGATTCCTAATGTTCTGACCCCAGCACGGCTCCCCAGAGCATGAGTGGAATCCATATAAAGCTCTGTATTCTCCCCTGTGGTGATCCAGAGATGCAGAACTGGGTTTACGCTCTCTCATACACACACACACGCGCTGTTAAAGAGGCTGTTGTGGTCATAACACACAGGTGCACAATGAGCGTGTTCGAGCGAATGCTGTTTCTCATCTGGGCCTCATTGGACGAGTCATCAAGGTAGGAATTTGTGGGGAATCACAGAACAACGCTGATTTGTCTGTTTAAGAATTTGGCTTTGGCCCACTCATCCACAGCCTGCTGAATCACTAATGCTTGATCAGATGCTTTTTTACATTTCTAGTGGTAACTTAACAGCCGTCTGGTTTATTAAAGATATGTAAAGCAATCTAATGCATTTAAATGGAAATTTCTGTACTAACTGACCACGCCATTTTATCAGCTGTTTGATTTCTGTTGCGTCAAAATCTCGTAATCATGTATATTAAATATCAAACGTGGACAGGAGAGATTTATTGTGATGAAAATCCTATTATATCATTGAAGAAAAACATAAAACACATGCTGCTGTCTGTTATGAAAAAAAGATTTGATGTTTTTGAAAGTCTCTTCTGTTCACCAAGGTTGCATTTATTTGATAAAAATACACTAAAATGGTTAAATGTCGCCATTTAAAATAACAGTTTTCTATGTGAATATATTGTAAAATGTAATTAGTCTGTAACGCAAAGCTGAATTTTCAGCATCATTACTCCAAAATTCTGTCACATGATCAGAAATCATTCTAATATGCTGATTTGCTGCTCAAGAAACATTTCTGATTATTATCAGTTGTGCTGCTTCATGTTTGTGGAAACCATAATACATTTTTTGAAGACTCTTTGATGAATAAAAAGTTAAATAGAACAGCAGAAATCATAAATATTTTTGTAACATTATGTCTTTACTGTCACTTTTTTATCAATTTATTGCATCCTTGCTGAATAAAAGTACTTGTTTCTTTAAAAAAATCTTACCCACCCCTAACTTTTGAACAGTAGTGTATTTCATTTTAATTTTATTCAGAATCTTTGTGATTCTTCAGAACTCGTCCACACATCATTCTGATTGGCTTTGATTTTGTTCTGTGCCACGAAAAAGTGCTTGTCACTGGAATCTGTTCGAAAAAGGAGAAATAGGACATGGCAGAGACCCAGACACAGACTAAATTTCCCCTTCCCAACACACACACACACACACCACTCCTTGGCCCAACCTGCCCTCAGACCCTGGCCACAGGGTCCCGCCTCACTTCCTCAGGAAACAGTAGAGAAGGAAGTGGCTTTGTGTTGAGCTCCATGACCATGTTTTAGACCCACTCAAGAAATTTAGAGCTTATGAGATGAGTCAGAGCGGTGTTGGTGTGTCTTTGAAAAGGGGTTAGTTCACCACAAATCAACATTCTGCCATCATTTACTCACCCTCATGTCAGTCCAAACCTGACAAGAAATATTGAAACCGTTTTTAGGACCATATACATTTGTGTTTTACAAAAAAACAAAAACAGAGTTGTACTGGTTTGTAATGATTCATTCAAATAAAATTGTGAGATATGTGATTATGAAATTGCAAATGCTGTGGTTTAATAAATATATGCACTGCGTGTTTCAGAGTGAAGCGTGGAACTGTGTTCTTCTACACGCGAGCAGCTCATTATCTGCTGCTGTTTACAGCGTTTCCACACAAACTCCATCTCTGTATCTGAGACTGGATCACTTTAATGTGCATTTGGGAATGCAACATCTTCCCAAACTCGATTAAAGATAATTAATAAAGGAGCAGCTTTAAAATAAAAGTTTGATGGTTTAACGTTTGTTTGAAAATGAAGAAATTAAGACAGCCTTAAACATAAGTATTGTAATTTTACAGTTTTAATGTAAAATAAAACTATTATTATTATTATTGTTGTAAGTACTCAAATATTTTATAGTGAAAATTTTAATTTTGTATTGATTTAATTTTTTGATTTAGTAGTTGTAGTAGTAATTTTATTTTATTCTATTTTATTTGCAGCCTTACCAACAAGCACAGCAGACTTGGAATTTCTACATCACATTTTAAATCATAATCACTTTTTTTAAATATTTGACTTTTGCTTCAAGTTTTCTGAAGTTATTTGGTATCTTGTGTGAGAAATGCGAACTTTTATTAACTTAAAGCATCTTATCACTGCATCAAGTTTGACTTTTGAAAACCGTCATATTGAAAACTATTTTCAGGTTTCTCTCTTCGATTTTCGAGTTTCTCTCAGTCCTAATCAAAAGCATTTTTAGGGACTTCTACCCTCTGATAGCTGAGAAGTGCTAGTCACACACAAATCAGACACACCTCTGAAACAAGGGCTTTTTATGTGTTCCATTAAGTACGGCATGCAGAATACTTGAAGATTAGCTTAATAATGTTACCGGGTTTTATCAGCGGAGAGTCTTTTGACTCATTATTGTGTCATTTCTGGAGTATTGGTCTATCTGTTCTCAATTACGCTCATGGAGCGACGGGCTGGCGCTGAAGGGGCGATCAAAGCGAGGCTTTGCCATGTGTTTGCCTGCTGTTATAAGGTGATTTAGATGAAAACGCTCGGAACGTTTCCCCCTCTCTGTTGGCCTTTTCTTTCTGTATTTCCTTCGACCTGGTTTTCAGTGCCCCGCTCCCCCTCTCCCTCTGGCCTGAGACACAGCGCTGATTGTTTTCCTGATGGCCTTGGATGTTCCAGAACTCATAGTTACAGCAGAATTCTTCCCACATGAGTGTATTTGGGAGATACTCCCTGTAAGCGCCGCCTGTCTAAATGTTCCACTGGACTCATCAGAGGTGTGTTTGAGACACACAGAAATGTGCAGATGTTGTGTTTGTTCATCGATGACCAGTGGTGTTATATAGAGAATCACGTGAAGTCCATGCACACAGAAAGCTCACCAGGCCCAATAATCACACATTTCTTCACAACACAGGGCTTGGTGTGTTTATTTTGAAAACAATTTGGTTAATTTTATAATGCTTTCGGCTATTAAAAAAAGAATGCAGTGCTGTCAGTTGCATTTAGCACATTTTCTCATTTTTACATCCTTAAAATCAATGCAAATTCTGAAAAGTAATCACTATAGGCTATTGCTAAAATTAAAAGGTTTTTATTTCAAATTATTTTTTATGTTTTAAATAAAAAGTTTTATTTTAAATCATTTTAAAAAATAGTTACTAAAACTTACTTAAATATTTGTAATCATTACTTATTGACTGTTGAGTGTTTAAAAACATCATATTCTTAAAATCATATTCTTAATGAGTATTTTTGTCTTGTTTTCCTGTTATTAAAATATATATCTAAAATCCTCAAAATATGATAACTTGGGACACACTGCACAAGATATAAAGAATTCTTTTCACAGACTGTGTCTTGAATATAAGCGTATTTTGTCTTACTTGTTTTTAATTAGTTTATATTAAAAAAGTGATTTAAAAACAATTTATGAAAACAAGTCTTAATATATTATGCAGTGTTGCATCTCAAGTAATTTCATCTTGTTTCAAGGATTTTTGGATATTTTAATTGGAAACCAGTTTAAAAAGATATGTTAAGGGGCTGTTCACACAGAATGCATTTTTGTATCTTAAAACATGAGATGCATGGCAGTGGAATGGAGAAAAAATGCAAGTCAAATTTTGCCTTTTCTTTTTTATTCATTAAGCATAAAGCAAAAATTTGATTGAAATAACCTCAAGTAACTAAACAAGTCATTTGTGACACAGGCCTAGGTCACTGTCAAATATTGTCTGATTAAGTGTGAAATATAGACTCTCTGATGCAAGGCGAGAATCAATTTGAATCATTTCTGAAAACTGCAGAGAAAAATCCCTCTCTGCCCTTGTCAACAAACTTTCAAATACTTAAAGCGCTGTTCAAGTACTGAAAGCACATTTTGTTTATTGCTTGTAATGTGTTTCTTTGTTCCTGTTTATTACTTTATATTTGCTGTTTTGAAGCTATATTTACATTTTAATAATTCTTAACCCAGTTATTTTGATTTATTATTAATACGTAATTATTTTTAGAAGTGCTCATAATTATATAAGTAATTGAATAAAAATGCAAAAATAAATTTGATATTCAAAATCATTAAACTCATCAATTAATCAAAGAAAAATGTAAATAAACTAATTGGATTGTGACATTGATTTATATTTATTCTAAAAAGTATTTTTGATAATTAAGTAATAAAAGTGCACAAATAAATTTGATATTCGTAGTCGGAAACTCAATTAATAAGAGAAAAATTTCAATAAATTGTAATTGGATCTCAATATTGATTTATAATTATTTTTAAAAGTGCTTTATAATTAAATAAATAATAGTCATACAAATAATTAATACAAATGCACAAACCAATTGATATTCAAAATATAAATACATTTTAATTGGATCAGGATATTGATTTGTAACCATTTTAAAAATTACTCATAGTTATACAAGTAATTTAATAAAAATGCACAAATAAATTTATTTTCAAAGTTGGTAAACTTATTAATTAATAATAATAAGAGAAGAAAGTAAAATAATTCAAATTGGATTGCGATTGCCTGAATCGAATCTGAAAGGGTCGTGAGGTGCCTGTAGATTCTCACCCCAGTATTTGTGGTTTCTATGGGTCTTTTCCAGGTTTAACACGATGAACTCAGAGAGTCAGCCAGCACTTATCTAAATAACCATCCAATCAGATCTGAGAATAGGCACGGGACCCCCAGTCTGCTTGGCTTGAAGTCCCTATGGGAAGAGCTTTTATTTTGGGTGCCGAGTGTCGACTTTCTGCAGGGGTGGGGTCACGGAATCTCTGAAATATCCATCAGTTCTCACCTTTACCATGTTTCATGTTTTTTTGACTCCATTCCACCCGTCTCCTCCACAGATGTCAATGACCCCTGCTTTTGACTGACATCTTCTCGTTTCATCTCTTGTGCTCCCGGCTGTCTTGAAATAATATCCTGCCTGTTGTTTCTTTTGTGACCCGTCCTGGTGGCCCCCTCGCACACCCTCTCTGTTATAAATATCAGAGTACGTTTGGTTAGATGGTATAGAGTTTCCTTTGGTGAGGTCGCCAGCTTTGGCCTCTGGTCTCCAGTCATAAACAGGCAGAGTTTGACCGCAGGAGAATCGCTGCTCACGCTGACCTGGACTCAAAGGAATAGTTCACCCAAAAATGAGAATGTACTCATCTTCAGGCCGTCCGAGATGTAGATGAGTTTGTTTCTTCATCAGATTTGGAGAAATGTAGCATTATGTCACATACTGTACTCACCAATGGATCCTCTGCAGTGAATGGGTGCCGTCAGAATGAGCGTCCAAACAGCTGATAAAAACATCACAATAATCCACATTAATGGAGCTGTTTAATGCCACTCAGCGGGTGTTGCATTGCTTCAGTCCAAAAGAACTTAAATAAAAATCGCTCATCCATAAAAAAAAAAGTGTCTCACACGGCTCCGGAACACAGCCTAATTTTCATTTTTGGGTGAACTAACCCTTTAAGACATTGTAAACCTGAAATAGTTGCTTCTGGCTAAAATACGAGTCCATAATCCATAATAACGCTTCCTCCAGTGAAGAAGTGGTCTGGTCTGAATCAGGAGAGAAATCTGCTCAGATCAAGCACCGTTTACAAGCCAAAAAAGTTCTAGACAAACAGGTTGGTGGATTTTGATGTGAGAGACAACAGGAGATGGACTTTTTCACTGGAGGAGACGTTAATATGGATTATGGACTCATATTTTAGCCAGAAGAGACGCTTTAACATTAAAATCTCTTGATGATGCATTTGTTTACAAACACGCAGCTTTTCAGTTCACAAGATGTTAACTGATGGACTGGAGTGGTGTGGATTACTTATGGATTATTATTGTGATGTCTTTATCAGCTGTTTGGACTCACAATGTTGCGAATTAAAACCTAGTGGTTTGAAAGATAGTGGCAAAGTTTATAATGACAATGAATTATTTTAGGGGGCTGCACTGTGATCCATAATCCATAATGTCTTTTAATGTCTAATGATTTTTTATCTAAATAAGCCTTTCAAGGTTTTTTGGTACATTAAATATAGTTCCACTGAATGACATTTTACTGGCTGTCTTCTGTAAATCAAGGTAAAAATGTATGATAATCATTATTTTTTGCTCAGAAAAAAAACAAACATCATTTATGGGGGAAAATTTAAAGATGTAGTAAACTTTGATTGTTTTGATGCTTCATAAACCCTTTTGTCTTTGACCCACATACAACCAGCCACTTAGTTTGTAAAAGTGCATTCTGGGATTGCCTTCTCCTCAAAGAGGATAGGCCAAAATGAGGCTTCTTAGAAAGCAATATGATTATGCTGCTTGCGCACAAATTATGCTTTTAAATGCTGTATGTCAAAAGTCTGAGCGTACGATGGGAGGAGTTTGGTTGGCAGTCCTTTATGTTTAATCCAGTCTGACAGTGACATCAGGGCTGGTTTGCACTGGAGATCTTGCGGTGGGGCTGTAGTGCTTTCCCGGTTTCTGGGATTTTTAAATATAGGTGGGTGGGATCGTTACAGTGAACTGAACACCCAGCCATTGTGAGGCTGCGAGCGCTACATTCCTCTCTCGCCGTGTCGCGGTTCACCCCACATGCCCCCTGCCTGTCTCTCTCTCTCTCTCT
>NW_015554181.1:998724-1002411 GCF_001515605.1 Sinocyclocheilus anshuiensis
TCTCTCTCTCTCTCTCTCTCTCTCTCTCTCTCTCTCTCTCTCTTCTATAGTGTTTCTTTGGCAGCTCTCTGATGGAATGTGTGGAATTCTTTGTTCAGATTCCGAGTAGGAAAGAGATAGAGTTGGAAGCTACCTCTTAAATGAATAATACGATGAAAAATGAGACTCTCTACAACACTTTATTCTGTGTTCTCTGTTCAGTGTCACTCCTGGCCTCTTTTCAAGCCTTGTGCATTCAGATTACGTTTCATATTGATTTCTTCAGTTGCTTTTTATAAACCTCTCTCTGCTGAGTTTAATATTATCTATGAAATATCTTATGAAGCAGAATGTAACTACGATAATAAGAAATAATTGACTTCCATTATTTAATCACCTTAATTGCTATAGTTTCTAACATTTAACATGCAGCATGCATGCATTTTGTTTTTAAAGAAATCTATACTTTTTTTCAGCAAGGATGAATTAAATTGATCAAAAGCGTCAGTACAGACATTTATAATGTTACAAAAGATTTCTGTTTCAAATAAATGCAGTTCTTTTGAACGTTCTATTCATCAAAGAACCCTGAAAAATAAAATGTTTCTTAGCAGCAAATCAAATTAAAAGTTTTCTTGAGCATCAAATCAGCATATTAGAATGATTTCTGAAGGATCATGTGACACTGAAAACTGGAGTAATGATGCTGAAAATTCAGCTGCGCATCACAGAAATAAATAACTTTTTAACATATATTTGCATAGATAAAAAGTTATTTTAAATTGTAGTAATAATTCACAGTATTACTGTATTTAATGTATTTTTGATCAAATCAATGCAGCCTTGGTGAGCAGAAGAGACAATTAATGTTGATTAATATTTTTAACAAACTGTGTTACACATCCAAATTTGTATATTGCTGCATGTCGGTGTTGTTTACCCCAAAATATTTGACATTCAGTAGCCTGAAAAATGTCTTAAAAAGTGGAAGATTCCACTAGTTGGTCTTGTTTATGGTGCGTTGCTGATTTTAGAGGTGAGCTTGATTGCTTTTGTAATAAAGTGGATTAAGTTGAAGTTTGGCTTCACACCCCTGTTTGCATTCTTAATCACATCCACTAACCACTGGGTTATGAAGTAAACAGTCTCAGACCCTCCCTGACTCCATACTGACACACGCTGGCGAGTGTGGAACTGTGTGTCAGTGAAGCTGTCGCTTTGACATCGAACATTTACAGCCAGCTTGCAGTCTTGTAGAGAGCTAACAAAACGAAATCATCAACATTCTTTTTTTTTTTTTTTTTTTTTTTTTTTTTAAAAAAAAAAAAAAAAAAAAAACTCTAGCTTTCTATTCTACTTGTTTTTCTTTGTTTGTGTATATATATATATATATATATATATATACACACACACACCTTGCTACGTGTACTGCGTTAGGCTAACCGAGACTTGTCATTTGCACTTATATATTGTTGCTCTCAGGCAACTCCCAAAACAGGATAGCCATGTGGTGCACAGGATATCCTGGCTCTGCACTTACACCTCTGTGCCTTTTGTTATTACTAAAACACAGGAGGGTGTTTCTTCTCAGGGCACTTTTGGAAAATAAACTCTTTAAAATGCACTTCTCATGCTCTTACTAGTTTATTTAATTTTTCTACTATCAATTTCTAGTAGAGTAAATTTGTTTATTGGAACTGTTATAAATATTTTACTGTGGTGTAATTTCCACCAAAAAATGAAACCAAATTCATTCATTTTATCATGAACTGCATAGGCCTAACAACATACACAAATATTTAAGGTTACATAGACTTAATAGATAAACTGACCTTTTTGAACATGCATTTAAAAAAAGATTTTATGACCTTTTCATATGTAATGTGACCATCTGGCCGAATTTTTTTCTTCCCTTATAAAAGCTAACACTAAAGTGATGCGCTAAAACCTTTTGGCAGCTGACCATTTTCAGCAGCAACATTAAAAAAAACACATTAGTCGACTAGAAAAAATAACTAATAAAGAGGAGTATTTTGTTAAATAAATATATGCACTCTGTTATATATTCATTATATTTTTTATTTAACCTGTTCATGATGTCTTTAACTAATGAAGTTTTATTACAGCCAATCTGTAAATGTTTATATTTCAGCAGTGAATTGGAGGATAAATCATTACATCATTAATATGCAATATGCAATTAAATATGCAATTTAAATGTTTCCATATAACTCCGTTTTTATTTGAGTGATGATTATTAAGTGCATTTGATGAATTAATTAATTAAATAAACTTTATTTTCAATTATGTTTCTGGCTAAAGGAAAACCTTAATTTTGGTTTCCGATAGACAAAAATGAACGCATAAATGCACAAATATGAAGGTGTGTGTTTATAATGTTTATATTTCAACAATGAATAAGAGTATAAATCCTTACATCATTAAAATATGCAATTTAAATGTTTGTATATATCTCTGCTTTTATTTGAGTGATGATTATTAAGTACATTTGAAGAAATTAATTAAATCAACTATTTTCAATTAGGTTGTCAGCTAAACGAAAACCTTTTATGTTGTTTTTGTTTCTGGTAGACATTATAAATAAACAAATATAAATGCATGAAAGCAAAAAAATATAAATCTGTGTGTTTATAATGTTATATTACAACAATGAACTGGAGTAAAAAATCATAATTAAAAGACCATTAAAATGATGCATCATTGAAAATATTCAATATAAATGTCTGTATATAATTTTTTAACAATTTTATTTGAGTGGTAATTATTAAATAAATTTGCTAAATTTATTTGAATTATTAAATAAACTTTATTTTCATTTATGTTTCCGCCTAAATGAAAACTTTCAGTTTCTGGTAGAAAATTCATCTGTGCATCACTATTGACAAGTCATAATTAAATTGTTAGTTGCAGTTTACTATTTGCATTTAGCATTGTTTTCTCTGACCCTATTAAACACACCTGTGATATATTTTTGCCCGTGCCTCATCAGTCGTGAAGCACCACATTAGACAGCTATAAAGCATTACTCATCCTTACTGCTGTGTATAATGAAGTGGTTGAGGCATGTGTGGCATTGACAGTAAATGTGCTCTGTAAGGTTGTAATGATTGTGGTGGGCACGTGGCACCAGGTGCAGCTCCTCTGGAGCCCAGAAGAGTTTATTTTCAGTACGTTTGCACTCACTTGCGCTCTGATCTCCATGCTTTAAATAGACGGGCTATATGCTGCCATGCGGTTAAACGGCCAGGGTTAACCGTGTATCTTGTTAGACATTCTCCATTTTTGTGTGTACTGTGTAAATCTCTCACACTTGTCTTTCCGTGCATATTTTACATGCAGTTTTTAATTGACCACACCTAATATGCCAGATTATTTTAGGATTTCAGATTTAGATGCAGACGTGGGCGTTGGAGGCCCACCACAGTCCTGCTGACATCAGCACACAGGCAGCCGTTTCCCAGGAAGAGGCTCCTGGGAGTAAAACATATCAACATATCCGACTGCCATTTAAGGAGCACTTGCTGCATCCACTGAGTTTCTCACATATTTCTCTTGATGATGTGAAAGTCTATATAAAGTAAGTGAAAAAACGAGTGTAAGCTTGGATGCTCTCGACTCGTTTCTCAACTTTTAATCTGAAAGCTTCTGCTAATTAATACATTTTTCGTGTGTGTGTATTTATATATA
>NW_015554181.1:1002667-1002884 GCF_001515605.1 Sinocyclocheilus anshuiensis
TCCCCCTAATTATCAGCATCACCCCGTCCCTTAATCGCCGCCCTTCGCCAGGCTCCCGACATGAGTGGGTGCGTGAAAGAGGAGGGGCGCTGAAATAGCCAGGGCTGGCAGCGTGTGATGAGGCACACCTGAACCAAATGGAGCCTCATCACTGCCACTGTTTAAATGCCGAGCGCGCCTCTCCTCGGGAGACCGGTCTCTTCCCCGTGCATGCACG
>NW_015554181.1:1003155-1014042 GCF_001515605.1 Sinocyclocheilus anshuiensis
ATATATAAATTTAAGTTTGGTTTAAGTTTTAATAATTTTGTTGGATGTTTTTGTCATTTGTAGTAGTTTTTGTTTTTATGTACGTGTATAGTTTTGTAAAATAATTTATCTAAATTTTAGTAAATAGAGGTTAACTAAATTAAAATAAGAAATGTTGAAAGAAGTTTATTTTTCCAGTGAAAGTATTTTTTTTCACATAAGCATTTTTTTCAGTATGTATATATATATATATATATATATATATCAGTATGTATATGTAACTCCAATAATCACAAAAGCGTACAATGAATGCGTTTAAAATAAAAAAATTAAAAAATTCCCATGCCATGAAAACAGCTGTAGTATTTCTTGATATTTCCTGGTTCCCTATCAAACGTTCACTTCACGTTGCGTTATGGGTTATCCTCCTGTTTACCCTGTTACTGAAGCCTGATTTGTTAACGTTTGTGTAACTGCACAAACCAATGGCACTTTAGCCCGCCAGAAAAGGTGGAGCCGACCTCTATATAAGCCGGCTCAATGCGCCATTTCACTGTGAGAACATGAGTCTCTCCCTCCTTTGCTCCCGCATCGCCTTCTTTCACGAAGGCGGTCCTCCCCATCCTGCTCTCCCGTTTCCTTTCTCGCCCAAGAGGAAGAAACAGCGGAGCAGCGGGCCTCTTCCCTCGGGCTCGAGCGAGATTACGTTGGCCCAGAGCCCGCGTACCTCACTCTCCCCACAGCACCTCAGTTCGCCGGTGTGTTTCACACGTGAGGATCAACGGCCCTTGTCGGCTTCGAGCGACTTGGTGTCTTTCGGTGCTTCTGAAGAGGAGGTGATCGTTGACGACTCTATGTCCTTGACAGCATCTGATGCTGAAGAGTGGGCGGGTTCCGGCGAAGAGCCTGAAGCCCCCACTCTATCTCAGTCTGCGTGCCCCAGCGTAGACTCAGAGCTGATCCGCATCCACACGAAGGCAGTAGAGGAACTCGGCCTGGATTGGACGGCCCCGGAAGAGCCCGCCCCCAGCCTCCTCGACGAGTGGTTCTTAAAGGGACACCGTCAGCCTTCACCTCGTCAGCGGCCAGCTCCCTTTCTGCCTGCAGTTCATGACGAGCTCACTATGGTGGGCTCCCTACTCGGCGCGTGTTAACCCTTCCACTGCAGCTGCTCTCACCACCGTTGATGGCGCTGAAGAAAAAGGGTACAGTAAGCTCCCCCCTCTCGAAGAGGCTGTGGCGGCTCATCTGTGTCCACCGTCGACCCGCAGGCTCAAGTCTGCAGCGCACCCCTCTAAGCCCTGCAGGATGACGTCAGCTCTGGCCAACAGGGCTTATACAGCCAGGGCCAGGCCGGCTCAGCCCTGCATACGATGTCTGTCCTCCAAGTATTTCAAGCCAAACTTCGCCGTGACATGGACGAGTCTGGCAGAGATCCTGGCACCTTTAGAGAGCTACGCACGGCAACCAATCTGGTTCTGTGCGCCGCGACGGCGCAGGCAGTGGGCAAGGCCATTGCCAACTTAGTGGTGCTGGAGTGCCACCTGTGGCTAAACTTAACGGAGATCAGGGACGCTGAGAAAATGGCCTTTCCTGGACTCCCCCGTCTCTCCCAAGGGACTCTTTGGCCCAGCTGTGGATGGTTTCACAGAGCGCTGTTTCAAGTCACCCCAAGACTGCATCCACTCAACAGTCTGCAGAGCCGCTGCCGCCACAGCCTCTGGTAAAACAGGAGCCTAGGCTTCACCAGTGCCCCCGAGCGGCTAGGAAGTATCCCTTCCCGAAGCATCAAGGTCCCTGCACTCGCGTAGTGCTGGACCCAAGAGCCTCAAAAGCCATCCTGATCCAGCAGACAGGAAGAGGAGAGGGCTTGTTCTCGCAGAAGCCGGAACCACTCAAAGAAAGCTCGCATTTACTCCCCGTCTCTTCTAACATCTCTTGAGTGGAGGTTTTCTAACAGGGCACGTCCTGCAAAACCTGCGTTTGTCCCATCAAATTACCGCTATGATAGCAGACCCACATACTTTAAAGAGCAAAATTCCTCTCCCTGCACTCACACATGCCAGTTCCTTGCCTTCACACGGCGAGCTGTCATTCAAAATGGAACCTCTTGCCACCCGGCTGATGGCTTGGAAAGGCGTGTCAACATGGATTCTAAAAACAATAGAACAAGGATACTCGCTTCAGTTTGCTCGCAGGCCTCCTCGTTTCAGAGGTGTCATTAAAATTGTGGTATCGAACAACGATTCTCATGTTCTTCGGTCCGAAGTAAACACATTGCTTGCAAAAGTTGCCATAGAACAGGTACCCTTAGCACACAGCGAGAGAGGTTTTTACAGCCCCTTGTTCCCAAAAAAGACGGCGGCTCAGACCGATTCTCGATCTCAGATGTCTGAATCGTGCTCCCATGCGACGGCCATTCATGACATTGCATTTGAAAGACGCGTACTTTCATATCCAAAAAGCCCCCTGTCACAGACCGTTCTTGAGATTCGCATTCGAGGGAATGGCCTAACAGTATACAGTCCTGCCCTTCGGGGCTGTCCCTGGCCCCTCGCACTTTTACGAAGTGCATAGACGCGGCTCTCTCCCCTCTGAGACAGATGGGACTCCGCATTTTGAATTACCTCGATGATCGACTGATGCTAGCCAGATCAGAACGGGAACTTATCGCTCACAGATTGTTGCTGCTCAACCATCTGGAGTGCCTCGGGTTGAAAACCAAGAGTTTTCTGACTCCCAGACAGCGGGTCTCCTTTCTGGGATCAGTTATAGAGTCAGTGCAAATGCGAGCGTGGATTTCGCTAGAACGCTCCCTGAATATTCAGCGAGTGGTGGCGTCATTCATGTTGAGAATTACACGTTCACTCGGGATGTTTCAGAGGATGCTCTGTCTCATGGCAGCTGCCTCCTCGGTTATTCTCCTGGGCCTACATCACATGCGGCCCCTTCAGTATTGGCTGAAGACTTATGTACCACCCTGGACCTGGGCTGACTTTGCGTCAGGGTAACCCATCACTGCGTCAAAGCTGTGGCCCCCTGGACAACTCCTCACCTGTTTTAATCAGGTGTGCAGTTGGGAAGGACCTCCAGGAGGAAGGTGGTCACAACAGACGCCTTCAGCTTGGGCTGGGGTGCGTTGTGCGAGGGCAGTCCGGCGTTCAGCAGCCAGCATACCTGGGAATTCAAACTTTTGAGTTTTCATAGTTTCGTTGTTGTCTTTGTTCACAGTATAATTCCCATACTTTCATTTGTGTTATTTCATGGTTTTATGACTTCACTGAAATGCAAGAACATTGCATGTGTTTAAAGTTGTGAGGGCAGGACAGGGTTAATGAACGGTGTCTGCTGTGTGTGCCTCCCCTTCACCCCTCTCTCCTCTCACATACACACACACACACACACACACACCCGCACGCTCACACTCAGGTGTGACAGAATATTGGGATACATTCTGGAATACTCTCTTGATTCAGTGAGTACATTTTCTGCTCCTCGCTCCCTGTAGGCAGCATTAATGCATTGCGTGTTTGTGATCTGTTTTGACCCGTTTAACTTCTAAACCAGGATAGTATCAGACGGTACTCCATTTCACTGTTAAAAATAGTGTGAATTCAAGAAAGAGACGTTTAGATGCTATGTTTCAAGTTTACCAAAATACTAACCAAATTAATGTTTTGTGCCAGTTGTGAATGTCCATGACTAGTTGTTTGTGATTACTGCTTAAGAGACTTCTAGAAATAATTCTGTTTCCATTATTAATGCGATTAGATTCAGAATGATTCGCTTGCGAATCTTTAAAGTCATTCATGTTTAGATGGATTTCCCAATGAATCATTCAGACTGGTTTGTTCTTTTGAATGAATCAAATCAGTCATTTCTATCCACTATTTTAGAACTGAGCGTAACTAGAACAATTTGACAATAGAATTTTTTTAAACCGTTTTGTGCATTGTGTTTTTGTGGTAACATTTTATTCATTTTTGAAATTATACACATGAACTTTGTTATATTCAGCATACATGCAACAGTAGCATGCATGCAAAAAAAAGTGAAAAAAATAAAGAAATTCTTTTAAAAATCATGAAAACAATTTTTATCTTTCTTACTGAAACCCCTCACTACGTCAAAGCTGTGGCCCCCTGGACAACTCCTCACCTGTTTTCATCAGGTGTGCAGTTGGGAAGGACCTCCAGGAGGAAGGTGGTCACAACAGACGCCTTCAGCTTGGGCTGGGGTGCGTTGTGCGAGGGCAGTCCGGCGTTCGGCTCCTGGTCAATTCGTGAGCGACGTGAGCTACACATCAACTGCCTCGAAATGATGGGTGTTTGTCTGGCCCTAAAGACCTTCCTGCCAGCCTTAAAGGGGCACCACATCTTGGTCCGGTCGGACAACATGACCGTGGTAGCTTATATCAATTGCCAAGGCCGCCTCAGGTCACGTCCCTTGTACAGGATGACTCGACGTCTCCTACTATGGGCATAGAGCAAACTCCTCTCACTACGAGCGGTTCACGTGCCGGGCAGACTGAACCAGGGAGCGGACATGCTGTCCAGTGACAGCTCCAGGAGAGTGGAGACTACATCCTCAGCCGGTTCAGATGATCTGGTCAGTTTTCGGCAAGGCAGAGGTGGACCTCTTCACCTCCGAAGACAACTGTCACTGCCCAATCTATTTCTCAACACAACGGGATGATCTGGCCCACGATTGGCCCAACACCCATCTGTATGCTTGCCCTCTGATCGCTCTGCTCCCTCGGGTCATCAGGCGAGTCAGGGAAACAAGATGTGCTCTCCTCTTGGTGGCCCCACTCTGGAGGAACCAACCTTGGTTTCTGGAAATGGTCCAGCTGTCATCAGCAGCCCCATGGCCGATACCACTGAGGAAAGACTTTCTCTCGCAAGCACAGGGCAGGATTTGGCATCCCCAGCCAGAGCTGTGGAACCTACATGTCTGGTCCCTCGACGGGAGTCTAGCCAGCTCCCTGTGAGTGTGTCAAACACCATCTTAGAAGCAAATGCTCCGTCTACAAGACATCTCTACGCTCTCAAGTGGTCAGTCTTTTGTGACTAGTGTTCAGCGCGAGATCAGAACCCGAACTCATGTGATGTGTCCCACGTGCTAACCTTTCTGCAAGAGCTGTTGGACAAGGGGCGCATCCCATCCACACTTAAAGTCTATGTGGCAGCCATCGCAGTGAATCATTCTCTCGTGGCTGGCCGGACTATCAGCAGTAACGACTTGCCGAAATTCCTGAGGCGCGCTCGGAGGTTAAATCTTCCTCGTCCCAAGACTGTAAAGTCGTTCTCCAACCGCGTAGCGGTTATGTGCCTAAGGTGCTCTCAACTCCGTTCAGAGCCCAGGTGTTCTACCTGCTGGCCCTTCCTGTTGTGGAGGGTGAACAGGGTCAGAACTTATTGTGCCTGGTCCGGGCACTCAGAGTTTACATTGAGCGCTCGAAGTCGTTCAGACAGTCTGAGCAGCTATTTGTGTGCTTTGGAGGCCGGTCTGAAGGGCTGCCGGTCACAAAGCAGAGACTATCTTGTTGGATTGTAGATGCGATCGCCCTGGCTTATGCCTCAGTGGGCTCGCAGTGCCCTATAGGTGTGAGAGCCCATTCAACTAGAGGAATGACCTCCTCCTGAGCATGGGCCAGCGGGATTTCCATTAGTGAGATTTGTGTGGCCGCCGGTTGGTCGTCGCCATCCACATTTGTTAGATTTTATAATTCAGACATCCCTGCCTTGCAGGCACGGATCTTATCCATTTAAACTGCTGGTTTCTCCCGGAGGCGGAAACAGCTGTGTCAGTATCCCAGGCTAATGCTCGGGACTGAGTTTAGCCCTCATGTTTCAGGGGCCCTTAAATTAGTGCTTCTAAACTGGGCTCGTAGAGCAGATCATTATGTTTCTGCTCATAGCACTGCGTGATTGGATCTAGTTCCCATAACGCAACGTGAATTGAACGTTCGAAAGGGGAACGCTCTGGTTACTGACGTAACCTCTGTTTCCTGAGATAAGGGAACGAGCGTTGCATCACTTGCCGTACTATAAGCTGCATGCAAATCGATAGCTGTCGCTTCAGTCGAAGTGATTCTGATGAAATTGCGCATTGAGCCGACTTATATAGAGGTTGGCTCCGCCCTTTCTGGCGGGCTAAAGTGCCATTGGTTTGTGCAGTTACACAAACGTTAACAAATCAGGCATCAGTAATGGGGTAAACAGGAGGATAACCCATAACGCAACACTCGTTCCCTTATCTCAGGGAACCGAGGTTACGTCAGTAACCGGAGCGTTTTCCATGATTATATAAGAACCCTGTAACTGTTTTCTAACACTAACTACCTGTTAACTAACACTGCAAAGTGAATGCAAAGCAGCCAGCATACCTGGGAATTCAAACTTTGAGTTTTCATAGTTTCGTTGTTGTCTTTGTTCACAGTATAATTCCCATACTTTCATTTGTGTTATTTCATGGTTTTATGACTTCACTGAAATGCAGGAACATTGCATGTGTTTAAAGTTGTGAGGGCAGGACAGGGTTAATGAATGGCATCTGCTGTGTGTGCCTCCCCTTCACCCCTCTCTCCTCTCACATACACACACACACACACACACTCACGCGCTCACACTCAAGTGTGACAGAATATTGGGATACATTCTGAAATACTCTCTTGATTCAGTGAGTACATTTTCTGCTCCTCGCTCCCTGTAGGCAGCATTGCGTGTTTGTGATCTGTTTTGACCCGTTAACTTCTAAACCAGGATAGTATCAGATGGTACTCCATTTCACTGTTAAAAATGGTGTGAATTCAAGAAAGAGACCTTTAGATGCTGTGTTTCAAGTTTACCGAAATACTAACCAAGTTAATGTTTTGTGCCAGTTCTGAATGTCCATGACTAGTTGTTTGTGATTACTGCTTAAGAGACTTCTAGAAATAATTCTGTTTCCATTATTGATGCGATTAGATTCAGAATGATTCGCTTGCAAATCTTTAAAGTCTTTCATGTTTAGATGGATTTCCCAATGAATCATTCAGACTGGTTTGTTCTTTTGAGTGAATCAAATCAGTCATTTCTATCCACTATTTTAGAACTGAGCGTAACTAGAACAATTTGACAATATAATTTTTTTAAACCGTTTTGTGCATTGTGTTTTTGTGGTAACATTTTATTCATTTTTGAAATTATACACATGAACTTTGTTATATTCAGCATACATGTAACAATAGCATGCATGCAGAAAAAAAAAAGAAATTCTTTTAAAAATCATGAAAACTATTTTTATCTTTCCTGATATTTCCATATTTTGCATGAACCCTGTGTCTGTTAACTAACACTGTTGGGATCTCAGAGACTCTCAGTTTTAAAGAGCGACGTGTTTCGTACGCTCATCTGTGATCTTTCTAGGTGTTAATTTACCCTGTCATCATAGTTGATCTGCAACCATCACGTTCTTAATAGCCGTCTGCTGTGAGGTTGGTTTTGATGTGTCGACTCGTAAACTTTGAGGAAGAGTTCCAGTAGCTCGGGTGTCTGGCTGTGCTGTCAGGACGCCAGCATCACTCCAATCTTTAACAGAGGAGATCTAGTACGCTATGTGCAGGCTATTATTGACCCCATGGATGGATGAATAGGTGCATGAGAAAAGAGTGAGGTAAGAGCTTTATCGGGCCGTTTTAGACTAGCTGCATGTCTGTAATTCTGTCTGACTCTCTGTCTGTCTTTCCAAAGTTTTTGTTGGCAACTCAGTGAAGGGTGTAATGGTTGTACGTAAAGGACAGGCTGGATTTGGTAACACTTAGACACTTGGCTGACTATAAGTAACTTTGCAAGCATGTCAACTTATTCTACTAACACTAAAGTGTAACCATAACATACCAGTCTACTAATACTCTAATGGAGCTTTTGACATGTAGTTGCAAAGTTACTTATAGTCAACAGAATGTCTAAAGGGGAGCATCAAAATAAAGTGTAACCCTGGATTCACAGAGTTGAACTGTGTGACCAAAATCTATAATGACAAAGGTATCTGTAAATTCAACCCAAAAATGTTTTTAAAATAATACATAACTATTAAATAATGGCAATTTTGGGATAATCCGGCGAATTAAATACTGTACAAATAAAGAATAATTGAATATGATGGATGCAAACATTTAAAATACGTTTAAAATTATTAATAGTGTCAGTGCACAGAGTACTATTATTGGCACATAAAACAAGTAAAACATAGATTATTGAAGTAAGAAAATACAATTTCAGTCTTTCTAGTTGAAAATTTCACATTTAATTCAACGTATTCCTTGCTGCTGCTTTGTAATTATTTGTAAAATTTACCAGCAATTTCTGAAGTGAAAATTGTTTCAACACCATTTTTTACAATGTAATAATAAGTAAACTGCTATTTATAGTAGCCTATTAGTACACTGTAAAAAATAAAAAAATAATTGTAATTATTTAAAATGATTTACATAATAAAACAAAAATTATTGGATTATGTTTTATATGAAAATACTATTTCAGTCTTTCTGTTACAAAATTTCGTGTTTAATTCAATGTGTTGCTTGCTATTTCTTTGTAAGTAAGTGTGAAATTTACCAGCAATTTCTGAGTGAAAATTGTTTCTACGCCAATTTTTTTTTTCAATGTAGTATAACTAAAAATGAACAATTCAAACAAAGTCATATTTTAAGTATGATTAGTTTGGTCCCATTCAAAGACTATATAAAATATTAAAATATTAAATGCACAGTGGTTGATTTCTGTCTACAATGTGCCATATTGGGACGTGTGGCAACTGTAAACCTGTCTAAATTGAAAGTGACCACAACAGTATGAAGATTCAAAAATCTATTGCTCCTGTTAAACTAAATAAAGCAACAGCAGCATTTGCAGACTGGACTGTAGTTTTCTGTATGATGTTGGATGTTTTAAACATGCATATTGTTATGCATCTCATCCCTAGTAGTGAAGTGAACGCCTGTAATTCTGTCACAGTTCCTCATATTGACGTGTCTGTTCCTGAGGTACAGATTGTGTTCATAGCTCAACTCTTACTGCAGGACCAGAAGAGTGTGGTGACATAAGCTCAGCATGACGGATGTGTTGACAGGGTCTCTGCGGTCCGTCACAACAGGCTTTTACCTGCCAGTTGACACAATGCAGAGACAATGACCCAACTAAGCTAAATAAAACAACTTTGTGCTGTAGTTAAGGACTATTTTATGGCATCATACAAAAAGTGGACCACATAAAACCCCTCTTGTGTATTTCAACCGACCCAAACTGATTTTCTGTTTTGTTTCTGTGAGAAAAACCCCTCTGAGAGGGTCTTTGGTTCTGGCGCTACAGCTGCATCAGGACTGGCATAGCTGCCGCTGAAGGACTGTATTTAGTATCATGATTGAGGATGTTTAGAAAGGTTGGAATGCCCGACTGACTCACACAAGCAAACATCATATCTGTGATTGGAGACCCTCACACTCTCCCTCTCTGCTAGAGAGAAATATCCTGTTGCCTGTTGTTCTTGTATTTTTAAGCCTGTTGTTCATTGTTCTCAGAGACTTTCCCCTTTAATCATGTGTCTAGCTGCATTAGAGTTTTTATTACTTTAAAATTATTATAGATTTTTTGCAAACTTACATGCTATTCAAATATGAGAAATAAATACTTTTATTTAGCAAGGATATGACAGTGAAGACATTTATAATGTTACAAAAGATTTCTATTTCAAATAAATGCTAATTTTTAAACTTTTTAGTCATCAAATAATTTTGATAACTACCAAATTTTGCTATAAGTTTGATTGCATCATATAATAATGGCTGTTAATAGTGTTCATCGTCTGTTTGATTACGTCTTTAATTGATTTTTCCGTACATTTCTGCCATATGTACATTAACTGACAGTCACTACTGATAAGCTACTACTAAATATTGTAGAAACTTAATTTTCTGTAAAGTTGCTTTGCAACGATTTGTATCGTAAAAAGCGCTATATAAATAAACTTGAATTAAATTGAATAATTTTGAAAAAGAAATTATATCAGTTTCTACAAAAACATTAAGCATCACAACTGTTATTAACATTGACAATAATTAGAAATGACTCTTAAGCAGCAAATCAGCATATTATAATGATTTCTGAAGGATCATGTGACTGAAGACTGGAGTAATGAAAATTCAGATTTGCATCAGAAATAAATGACATTTGACAATATGTTCACATAGAAAACAGCTCTTTTAAATTGTAATATTTCACAATATTACTGTTTTTATTGTATTTTTGATCAAATAAATGCAGCCTTGGTGACCAGAAGAGACTTTCTAAGAAAAAAAAATAAAAACTCTTACCAACCCCAAACTTTTGATTGATGGTATATTTGCATTTTGTAATTTAAAGGGAAATTTTCTTCATATTTTGAAACCAATTTGTTTGATGTAAAATGTGACACTTAACATTCATTAAGCAAAACTCCCTCCTATCTTATAGAGCAGCAAAACAGACTTATATTATGGTAGTCAGAGGGAGAGCAGAAAAAAGTAATGCAAAACTAAACTTCTTGGAGAAACCTTTACTAACTTCTGTTTCTTCTTTCTGCACAGACGCCTTGCTTGCAGATCTCGAGTCTTCCACCGCCCATATCTCCAAGTGCCCAGTGTTTCTTCCTGAGGAGACACCATATTCCTACCCCACCGGAGGGCACCTTTTTCAGGATGACTCCCCTCCTCCGCCCCTGCCCCCTCCACCCATATCTGAGGCCCTGAACGGATCGCTGTCCCCGCGGCCGGACTCCCAGCACTCCTCGCAACAGGTTCGGCACAACCTATCTTAGGACTTTCCAAAATAAGCTAGTCAGTATTCATAACACCTCAGTGTGTCTTGTTATTGCTAATGTGTGCAAATA
>NW_015554181.1:1014078-1021691 GCF_001515605.1 Sinocyclocheilus anshuiensis
TACAGCTGCCGCTGAAGGACTGTATTTAGTATCATGATTGAGGATGTTTAGAAAGGTTGGAATGCCCGACTGACTCACACAAGCAAACATCATATCTGTGATTGGAGACCCTCACACTCTCCCTCTCTGCTAGAGAGAAATATCCTGTTGCCTGTTGTTCTTGTATTTTTAAGCCTGTTGTTCATTGTTCTCAGAGACTTTCCCCTTTAATCATGTGTCTAGCTGCATTAGAGTTTTTATTACTTTAAAATTATTATAGATTTTTTGCAAACTTACATGCTATTCAAATATGAGAAATAAATACTTTTATTTAGCAAGGATATGACAGTGAAGACATTTATAATGTTACAAAAGATTTCTATTTCAAATAAATGCTAATTTTTAAACTTTTTAGTCATCAAATAATTTTGATAACTACCAAATTTTGCTATAAGTTTGATTGCATCATATAATAATGGCTGTTAATAGTGTTCATCGTCTGTTTGATTACGTCTTTAATTGATTTTTCCGTACATTTCTGCCATATGTACATTAACTGACAGTCACTACTGATAAGCTACTACTAAATATTGTAGAAACTTAATTTTCTGTAAAGTTGCTTTGCAACGATTTGTATCGTAAAAAGCGCTATATAAATAAACTTGAATTAAATTGAATAATTTTGAAAAAGAAATTATATCAGTTTCTACAAAAACATTAAGCATCACAACTGTTATTAACATTGACAATAATTAGAAATGACTCTTAAGCAGCAAATCAGCATATTATAATGATTTCTGAAGGATCATGTGACTGAAGACTGGAGTAATGAAAATTCAGATTTGCATCAGAAATAAATGACATTTGACAATATGTTCACATAGAAAACAGTTTTAAAATTTAAATTGTAATATTTCACAATATTACTGTTTTTATTGTATTTTTGATCAAATAAATGCAGCCTTGGTGACCAGAAGAGACTTTCTAAGAAAAAAAAATAAAAACTCTTACCAACCCCAAACTTTTGATTGATGGTATATTTGCATTTTGTAATTTAAAGGGAAATTTTCTTCATATTTTGAAACCAATTTGTTTGATGTAAAATGTGACACTTAACATTCATTAAGCAAAACTCCCTCCTATCTTATAGAGCAGCAAAACAGACTTATATTATGGTAGTCAGAGGGAGAGCAGAAAAAAGTAATGCAAAACTAAACTTCTTGGAGAAACCTTTACTAACTTCTGTTTCTTCTTTCTGCACAGACGCCTTGCTTGCAGATCTCGAGTCTTCCACCGCCCATATCTCCAAGTGCCCAGTGTTTCTTCCTGAGGAGACACCATATTCCTACCCCACCGGAGGGCACCTTTTTCAGGATGACTCCCCTCCTCCGCCCCTGCCCCCTCCACCCATATCTGAGGCCCTGAACGGATCGCTGTCCCCGCGGCCGGACTCCCAGCACTCCTCGCAACAGGTTCGGCACAACCTATCTTAGGACTTTCCAAAATAAGCTAGTCAGTATTCATAACACCTCAGTGTGTCTTGTTATTGCTATCAGAAATAAATGACATTTGACAATATGTTCACATAGAAAACAGCTCTTTTAAATTGTAATATTTCACAATATTACTGTTTTTATTGTATTTTTGATCAAATAAATGCAGCCTTGGTGACCAGAAGAGACTTTCTAAGAAAAAAAAATAAAAACTCTTACCAACCCCAAACTTTTGATTGATGGTATATTTGCATTTTGTAATTTAAAGGGAAATTTTCTTCATATTTTGAAACCAATTTGTTTGATGTAAAATGTGACACTTAACATTCATTAAGCAAAACTCCCTCCTATCTTATAGAGCAGCAAAACAGACTTATATTATGGTAGTCAGAGGGAGAGCAGAAAAAAGTAATGCAAAACTAAACTTCTTGGAGAAACCTTTACTAACTTCTGTTTCTTCTTTCTGCACAGACGCCTTGCTTGCAGATCTCGAGTCTTCCACCGCCCATATCTCCAAGTGCCCAGTGTTTCTTCCTGAGGAGACACCATATTCCTACCCCACCGGAGGGCACCTTTTTCAGGATGACTCCCCTCCTCCGCCCCTGCCCCCTCCACCCATATCTGAGGCCCTGAACGGATCGCTGTCCCCGCGGCCGGACTCCCAGCACTCCTCGCAACAGGTTCGGCACAACCTATCTTAGGACTTTCCAAAATAAGCTAGTCAGTATTCATAACACCTCAGTGTGTCTTGTTATTGCTAATGTGTGCAAATATTTTATGTTCTGCACTTTACCTGGGGTTCTCAACTGATTTTACTTAGTACCCAGATTTTACATTGGGCATTAATTTTGGAAATTCTTGACTTAATATAACAATTTTGTTAATGTGTTGGGTCACCAACTTTTTTGTCAGCCAAGACACTTTGACCTAAAATATTTACCTGAAGTTCCCTTGAGATTTTGAGTTGTTTCAATAATTTAACAACACATGTTTACAGTTCTCTGATTAATGACTACTCATTTTCTGGTTAATGGTCACTTGATATGCATGTATACAACTAAAATATTTTCATTTTTTATTCAACATTTTTTCATGTAATTTATTTTTCCTTTTTTTTAATTACAATAAGGATTTACATTTCATATTATGCTTTATACACATATACACATAAAATGTGAAATTTATTAAAATAAAAATACTGAAAATAAACTCAACTGGCCCAGCCCAGCCCATTTTGGACTGTGCCACACCAGTTGAGAATCAGTGATTTATTACATTTGCAATATAGATTTGCATAAAACATTATGCATTTTGTTTTTTCTTGTGTTAAAATTTAGTCTCTGGGCTCTGCTCATAAAAGCACGTTGTCTCGGGACAGCAGCCCACCAGCCTCGCATACAGAAGAAGACCACGTTTACAGGTGAGTTACAGTATCACAGATGGGAATTGACAGCTCGTACTGATAATAGTCAAACAAAATGGGTATTAAATATCTGTCACTCTGTGGTGTGATCCACCATAATATCCCTTCCATTTGCCCATGTCCTGCTATTATGAAAAATCAAACCCTTAATGGCACACTTCTATTGGTCCAGTTTTCCTAACAAGCAGAAGCACTCCGACTCATCGGCTGCAGCCATGACTTCTGCCCTGGGCAGCAACCTGTCTGAACTGGACCGCCTTCTTCTGGAACTCAACGCTGTACAGCAAAATGCCCCATCTTACTCCACTACAGGTAAAGATGAAGACACACTTAAGGCATTCCGAAAAATGTATTGCCATGCATGAATATTTATACAGCGGGTAAAACAGGTATTGAACACGTCACCATTTTTTCCAGTAAATGTATTTCTAAAGGTGCTGTTGACATGAAATTTTTCACCAGATGTTGGTAACAACCCAAGTAATCCATACATACAAATAAAACAAAACAAATAAGTGCAGAAATTAAGTTATGTGTAATAAAATGGAATGACACAGGGAAAAAATATTGAACTACTGAAATGTATTTAATACTTTGTACAAAAGCATTTGTTGGTAATGACAGCTTCAAGACGCCTCCTGTATGGAGAAACTAGTCGCATGCATTGCTCAGGTGTGATTTTGGCCCATTCTTCCACAAAGTCTTCAAATCTTGAAGGTTCTGTGGGCCTCTTCTATGAACTCTGATCTTTAGTTCCTATTTTCTTTTGGATTCAAGTCAGGTGATTGGCTGGGCAGCGTAGCAGCTTTATTTTCTTTCTCTGAAACCAATTGAGAGTTTCCTTGGCTGTGTTTGGGATCATTGTCTTGCTGAAATGTCCAGCCTTGTTTCATCTTCATCATCCTGGTACTGTAGGTGTTGGGACTGAACCAGCTAATATTAATTTCCACTGGCAAGGGGCAGGATTGTTTTCTAATTACTGATAGATTTCAGCTGGTGTCTTTGCTTTCCATGACTTTTTGCACCTCCCTTTCTTCATGCGTTTAATACTTTTCCCCTGTGTCATTCCATTTTATTACACATAACTTAATTTCTGAACTTATTTGTTATGTTTTCTTTGTATGTATGGATTACTTGGGTTGTTACCGACATCTGATGAAAAGTTCAAGTCAACAGCACCTTTAGAAATATATTTACTGAGAAAAATGGTGACGTGTTCAATACTTATTTTTACCCACTGTACTGCTTTGATTATGGATAAAGATATAAAAAAACAAGTAATCGTACTTTGAAACTTCCTCTTTGCAGAAGATGTTGCACCTCCATTGCCCCCCTGCAGTGTTGCCCACTATATCCAGGAAAATGGAGCCCACCCAGGCATCACACTGACACCGGCAGCCCAGGACAAGCCTCAGAGGAATGGAACGAAGGGGACAGATGATGGCCGTCCCACTGTGGAAAGTCTTCTGAATGAGTTGGAGAGCTCTGTGCCTTCCACAACGTAAGATCTCTCTCAGCTGTAGATGGAGAAACATGGATTTGCATTGAGGATTTTAATGGAATGCTGTAATTTACATAAACAGGCCAAGCCCCTGTGCTCTGACGAGTGAATTGACAGATGGGCAGGTGGACACACCTTCTGAGCAGCAAGGCAGAATATCAGCCACCTCCGCTACACGAGAACTGGATGAGCTCATGGCCTGCCTGTCAGATTTTAAGGTGCAGAGCAATGTGAGTGTGTGTATGTGTGTGTATGTGACACTTACAGGACGGTGTAAGTGAGTTGAAGAGACGTTGTGTCTGGGAATGTGTGCTGAACTATGTTGTTTGGGTGATCTATTTTCAGGACTTACTGCTTGACAATCTGGGCTTGCGTTTCCCAAAAACGTTGTAAGTAGATCGTTGAGACCATTGGTGCCAATGGTGTCTACAATCTTCTTGGGCTTACGGCGCTGTTGGGAAACACTACCCTGGCTGGTCTTCATCTGACCATCACAACCAGTTTATTTATGTGCAAATCTTTTCCTGCTTGTCTATGAATTCTAGCTTTAATTTCATCTCATTACTTCAACATTGCATCCAGAATCTGTTTTGTTTTTTCCTCAGCTGTTTTGTATATCTCATTAAAGCTTTTTCTTAATTATTTCTCATTCTCTGCCTTCCTTAATCTGTCACTCTCTTCTGTTTCTCCTCTTTCTTCCCCTGTCCCTCCTTTATGTCCTCCAGCCAAGTTCTTTGGGCTCCCTGAACTCTGAGCCAATGTTTGAGCAAACTACTACCATTGCTGAAATCCACCCTCCTCCTACGACTGCCGTGTCCAAATCCCTGTCCCCTACCCTCCCAGTGGAACCAAGACGATATTCCCCAGGTCTCTCCTCTCCTTTAAACTTTGAACTGCACATTGTGGAGTTTGAACCGGGGGCTGTGCCTCCACCGTCCAGTGTTGTCCCAAAGCCTTCCTCTCGACTGTCTCCACCTGTAGCATCCAGTCCTCGTTTTTCTCCAGTACCTGACCTGGGCTTGGATTCTTCCATTGATGTCTCTGCTTCCCTGCTGTCCTCCCAGGTGGGATCTCTAGTGGTTCTGTCTCAGACTATAACCACCACTACCACACCTGGAAGTGGAGACCTTTGTAGTTTCTGGGAGGGAAGTCCTTCTGCCAAATTGACAAGCTCTGGGCTGAAGGCCTATTCGCCTATCACCAAGTCTCCTAGTCCAACAAGTGCCCCAGTGGTCAGCAGAACCAATGAAAGAGTTAGCCCATTGATGACACCAGCATCAGTTTATCTGTATCTCTCCAACTCTGAAGCAAAACCTATAAGTCCAATGCCATCTCTTTCCAGATCTCAACTTCCTACAGTCTATGAATCACCATTTCTGTCTCTTCCCAAAGCTGTATCACCCCCTCTATTCCTATCCTCTTCCTCGTCTGTAGTGGTTCCCAAGTCTCCAAGCCCAAAACCATTATCAGGACAGCCTCCCGCTGGCCTTCAACCACCAACCTATGAGCCATCTCTTGATGATGCCTTGGATAAACTCCTTGCCATGAGCTTCAGCAGGCTTGAGAACGAGGCTCTAATCACCACATCAGCGGCCTCACGGCTCGCTTCGGAAGTACAACCAGAAGTCTACGAGGAGACAATAGTAGCAGCGGATCGCAGCAACATTCATCCTGACACTCATACAGAGAGCGAAATGGGGGACGGGTTCTTGGAGGATCAGTCGGACTGCAGGAGTGATCTTGACTGGGCTGACATGGAACTGAAGATGGCCTACGAAGGACCTGATGGCTCCATGACCCCAATGACCGAGGCAAGTTGGATGGATGGCTCTCTTACTCCATCGTCTTGCCCTGGAACCCCAGATGCCCAGATGGACCTTCCCATGCTGCATACGGCTGGCACAATGGACAGGATCTCAGCCTCTGGACACGTACGGATAGGACTGCAATGCTTGTTGATTGGAATGCTGTGGAATTTGTTTTGGAGCTTTTACAGACAAGTCTTGCAGTGGTTTGATTGCCAGCATGTAAATCAGGGGTGTCAAATCCTGCTCCTGGGGGGCCACCTTCCTGCAGAGTTTAGCTTGAACCAGCTAATCAAGGTCTTCAGCGTTACTACAAACTTCCAGGCAAGTGTATTGGAGCTACAATGTGCAGGAAAGTAGCCATCCAGATACAAGATTGAACAAGCCTGATGTAATTGAAACCTGTTAGTCTGATGGATAAAAGTCATAATTGTTGCTCTATACCCTGAAATACTGAGTTATCCTTACTCTAATTATTTAGTTTTCACTCCATTTATGGTAAATTGTAATTGTAAGAACTTGAATGTTGCTGTGTGTGCGCTTGATAACCAGTGGTACCAATGGTACCTCTGTGCACTTGATAACAAATAGTAACTTGATAACCAGTGCTAACCACCACCATGTATGCAAATGCCCAACTTTTTCATGCTAAATGATTTTGCACCTGGATTGCATCTGAATGCTTCCCTAGATCCCTGCTTGCCTTTATTAGTTTCTTTGGACAATAATCAATAATTCTTGAGTCATGTGGCATCTCAAGGAGTTTGTACTGCTGTCCCAGATCAAATCTGTGATAAGACGTACCAAGGAGATTCAAAACGTCCATCCCATGTACCGAGACGGCCTGATACGTAGGAAGATGGGCCCCCTCATTTTCCACAAGAGTAACTCCCAGGACCGGCTCATTGAGGAACTGCAAGGCAAGCTGGGAATTGCCCATAAGGATTGTCCAAAAAAGCAACAGCCGGATGACTGGCTCACAGAAGGCGTCGTTGTCATGTCCAACCCCAAACGCTCACGGGAAGACCACAACAGGGAGGTGGATAAGGTAGACGGGAAGGATCTACGGATTCAGCACATTCTGTTTCCACTCCATTCAATTCCTGTAAAATTATTTTGCTTAATTGCATTGACGTTTCTCTGTAATCACCAGCTTTTTTCTTCTTCATTCCTGCTTTCCATCTCTTTCTCTCTCTTCTTCTTTCTTATCGGTGTCTTCCTCTAGATAATCATACCTCCTGAGTCTCCTCTTCCTCAGAGGAAGGTGATCCCACCTCTCCAGTCTCCCCCGATCCCTCGCCCCCCTCCCCCTGCTGAAGAACCAAAGCGCCCCCCTCCGGTCAAATTAACTCCTGCCCCTATGCCTCCACCCCCACCACCTGCCCCCTCCTCACCTCCTAGAGAGCCCACCC
>NW_015554181.1:1023528-1036558 GCF_001515605.1 Sinocyclocheilus anshuiensis
CCCCACCACCTGCCCCTGTGGCCCCGCCCAAAGTGCTGATGTCAGTTGGCTGCCAGACGGAGTATGACCCACTCTTCCCTCCGCTGCAGGTGCAGACATGCTGTCATTGGCTAAGCTTCTGTCTTACTGTCCTCTAGAACAATCACAAATCTTCTATGGATTTGTAAATTTAATGTTGTATGCTTGAGCTTGGAGATGTTTTGTGTGTGTGTTTGTGTGAGCTGCTTTGTGTACTGTGGTTACCGAGGAAACCGCTATATTTCTGCTGTTCCAAAAGCACCACCTGCTGGCAGAGAACGAATTTGCATGTGAAAATCAACCCATGTTTTTATGCTGCATACACGCAGTTGTAAATGTGAACTGGTGGATCAAGGACATGTGGATTGTGGGTGGACTGGTGGATTAAGACAGTAAAATATATTTCTATGTTATTTAAAGAATATAATGATTGATAATAATTGTTTAAATTAATATAATAATTACTTTTGATTCATCCATTTTCTTAAAAATGGTTTAAAGGCTGAAATGTGAAGTTTATCAGTCTATAAAAATTTTAGATTTTGTGAATACCTGTATCTGAACTGTAATGGTTTTTACAGTCATTTCACAGTGTAATGTTACCATAGACATTGCCCTACCTCAGGCATATGATATTAATTTTATTTGTACAGGTCTTAAAAAAGATCTTAAAAAGTCTTAAATTTGAGCTTCTAAATTCTGCAGATACCCTGTGTATTGATTAGGGGTGTAAATATTTGTTCTGAGAATGATGTGGTTGGTTTACAGTTATTTTCTATATTATGTTGTTATTAGTATCATGAAATCTTAAATACGCAAAAAATTTACGTTTTGTTATAATCTAAAACATTTGTCCAAAATACGCTTAAGACACAAATGTAAATAGGGGAATTTTTTCCCACAGTGTAGTGGGACATTGACAAAAAAAAAAAAACACCAGATTTTATATTTATGTGATCAAGAACTGTAACTTGAAAGAAATTAACATATTATTATAGTAATTATATAACCAATTCTGTTCCTTCAGAAACTGTCATCTTGTTGATTTTTTTAGGTGCTTGTGTTTTGTGCTTGTATTTTTATTTTTTTTTGCATTGAAGATTTTTTTTATTCTTGATCTTTTGTTCTATCTCTCTTTAGATTATGGCCCAGGGGAAGGGTCCACAACCACAGGTTAATAAACTGGACAACATGCTGGGCAGTCTTCAGTCTGACCTCCACAAGCTGGGAGTGCAGACGGTTGCCAAGGGAGTGTGTGGCGCCTGCTGCAAACCCATTGTTGGCCAGGTGAGGGAGCCAGAGAGCTACACCACAAACATATAGGATTTTAGCTTTCAGCCAAGATTACATGCTGTGTTAGACACATCTAAACAAAGGATGCATGTGTGTGTGTGTTTCTGTACAGGTGGTAACTGCCATGGGGCGCACATGGCATCCAGAGCATTTTGTGTGCACACACTGCCAGGAGGAGATTGGTTCCAGAAACTTCTTTGAGAGGGAAGGACAGCCATACTGTGAGAGAGATTACCACCATTTATTCTCTCCGCGCTGCTATTACTGTAACGGACCCATACTGGATGTGAGAACAAACTTGACAGAATACGCACATTAAATATAATGTTTCCTCAGTCGATGCAATCCATATTTATATGTGGCCGGATTTGTGTTCAGTGTGAACAAAGCCAGTGTTTATTATGTCAGCCTGTGTATCCACTTATTTAGTGCCACTTACATTGTAAGTGATTAATGTTCCTGTGGTAATTGACAACCTGCTACAGATGATAAAACTGATTAAATTGTTCTCACCTCACAGAAAGTGGTGACGGCGTTAGACAAGACGTGGCATCCTGAGCACTTTTTCTGTGCCCAGTGTGGGGCGTTCTTTGGTCCTGAAGGTGAGTAAACACTTACAGAAGAGTCCAGTGGCTGCTGTCATCAAAGTACCCATATTTTGCTCATTTGCAAGTTTGTAATTTTATTTTTGGGGTCTGCTAGAATACATTTACATGTATTTACATTTTGCAGATTTATATGCACAAACAGCAACATTAAAAATCCAAAGAGCATAATAGATGCCCTTTAAACTTAAAAGGGCGACAAAACTAATACTGTAATTAAAAGAACTCTGCACTCAAACTATGCTGGTTATATAATTTGTAATAAAATATAATGCAAAATACGACTTTTTGACGAAACTGTTGACCGCTTATCTCTTTTTTTTTGTTTGTATTAGTGAATACTTATTATAAATACATCTTTGTTCTGTTTTTCAGGATTTCATGAGAAGGATGGAAAGGCGTACTGTCGTAAAGACTACTTCGACCTGTTTGCTCCTAAATGTGGCGGTTGTGCTCGTGCCATCCTGGAGAATTACATCTCTGCCCTGAGCGCCCTCTGGCATCCAGAGTGTTTTGTGTGCAGGGTGAGTATATGATAATAAAAGATTTCTCATTTTTTTGAGTGGTCTGTTGCTTTAGTTTTGAATATGGGTCAAAGTCGTTAAGATCCGCGTCAAAAGAAATATACAAAAGTAATTTTATGTCCATAGAAAGCACATTAAATGTAAGTAAAGTGTCTACTTTTAAGGTTTCAAATAAGTTTTTGGAGAATAAAATGTTAAAATTTGGTTGAAATAATGTTACATTGTCAGTGTAACACAATATTTATGTAAAAATTCAAACAACATGCTTATTCTGACATGTACATATTAAAATATATAAAAGAATAAGGGAGCATATTAAATTTGATTGTGTTTTAAATGAGTAAACAAATGTTACTGACAAACGTGCAAAACCTAGGATAGTGGCAAATTTTAAAAATGTAGAATTACAACTAATTAGTATCTGGGGTGAAAGTAATTAGTCTTTTGATATGTCATAAATTGATTTTTGTTGTAAATATGCCTGACAAGATTGTTACACTGAATGACATTTTAGTGGGTGTCTTCTGTAAATCAGGGAAAAATGTATGATATTTATTTTTTGCTCGGAAAAACAAAAACAAAATTGCATTTAAATTAAACAGAAAACTTAAAAAAAAAAAAATTGGGGAAAAACAACAACAATTTAAAGCAGTATTACACTTATTGCTTTTATGCTTAAACCCTTTTTCGTCTTTGACCCATATACACTTGGTCAAAAGTTTGGAGTAATTTCAGTTTCTTTGAGTGGAGTAATGATGCTGAAAATTCAGATTTGCATCATTTTTAAATTGTAAAAATATTTCACAATATTACTGTTTTTACTGTATTTTGAATAAAAAAATTAATAAATGAAGCCTTAGTGAGCAGCAGAGACTTCTTGGCATAAAAATAAATAAGCATAATGAGGCGTTTATGAGTAGTCATGTGGTTTTGTTGTGTGTGTTTCAGGAGTGCTTCACACCCTTCGTCAACGGCAGTTTCTTCGAGCACGACGGTCAGCCGTACTGTGAGGTTCATTATCACTCCCGCCGCGGGTCGCTGTGTTCTGTGTTGTTCAGGTTAATGTGTCTGACTCTCGACATCCCCACATGACGTTGCTGGTCAGGTTAAAACGATGGTGCCATGAAACGTGCTCTCAAAAGCCAGGTTGTTTTAGAGGGTATTAGAGGAAAGTTCAGCTGAGACTGTAGAGTTTTTTTTTGAGAAAGTGTGTGAATGTTTTCTGCTCACTGGATGAGCTGGAGAGAAACTGTTTGATGATGAGAACAGTTCAGGAGGGATGATGGGAACGTTTGAGACACAATCAACAGAAGGAAACGAAACATCAGATAATTCAATGACTGGAAATCAAACGAATAACCAGCTGGAGCCAATACTTACTGGTGAATCTCATGAAAAAATATCCAGGTCATATATTAGTCTGAAACCAAAAGGAAAGATAAGAAATCATATTTTGTATTAAAAACATTTAAGCCAGTTTAAAAATATTTAAAAAATGTTTGCATTGTGACATTATTTTCAGAAAAAAAAAACATTTTCTACCTTATTTTCCATTATTGTGTTACCAAAAAAATCATTTTCATTATAGTAATATAATGAAAAAATATCCTGTCCAATAACATTTTATTATTATTAATAATAATTATTATTATTGTTGTATTTTTTATTAGTAATATTCATAATATTGATGTTGTTTTAAATTGTCTTAATCTCAGTAAAACAAATAATACTATGATGAAGTATAAATCCTTCATTGTTATTACACCTAAAATAGGCTACATTTTCTTTTATGCAAAATATAATTTATTCTTTCTTTTTATTTTGGTATGAAATATGGCCCGGGTGTGTTCTTTTGAGCTTCACCTTGCTAGGAAAATGTCTATTTGCTGCATTTGCATCATTTTAGCATAAAATTTCACCTCGATGAAGTGCTACTTTTAGTGCCTTGTTTTGTATTACAAATCTAACTGAATTTAAAAGACACAAAGTATACCAGTTAGTAGTCATAGTTTTGCATACAAGATATAACACAAAGTTTCTAATCCATGTTGTAATTGAGAGACTGAAGTTCAGATTATTCCTCATAAAGTCTGTGTAGCAACTTCTAATGACGGGTTTAATTATTACTGACATCTGGAACCCATAGATATGAGTGTATTCTAATGTTAATCGTTCACTTCTGCCGGCGTCTGCGTGGAATTCGCAGGAGTTTATGCGTCTCGTCTCAAAGTAAGGAATGTATGGGATTAAATACAATTTAAGATACAGAAAATCATTTCTACTCGTTGTTTAGTTTGATAAATCAAAGGAAAATATGTGTTTACAGTTTTGAAAGTAAAACCATGACGTGGCTTCCACTGTAAACATGTGTTTTACACTGATAAATCAAAACTATATTCTCTGGTGTCAATAGAGCTTAAGTCTTTATTATTATTCTGTGAAGGAACCAGTCATGTATGGCATTTTGGGAAATGTTTTGTAGTTAGGATGACTGGCTATTTTGGTTTTAGTCACTAAACAGTCACTACATAACCACTGATGATCCACTTAAAGGAATAGTTCACCCAAATGTGAACATTTACTGAAAATGTGCTCACCCTCAGGCCATCCAAGATTAGGATGAGTTTGTTTCTTCATCAGATTTGGAAAAATGTAGCGTTGCATCACTCGCTCAGCAATGGATGCTCTGCAGTGAATGGGTGCCGTCAGAATGAGAGTCCAAACAGCTGATAAAAACATCACAATAATCCACAAGTAACACTCCAGTCCATCAGTTAAGTGTCTTGTGAAGTGAAAAGTCAATCTCCTGTTGTCCTGTTGATATTGTTCATCTAAATAGCTGTGACAATATTGTATATATACAATATACCCTTGAATCCAGTATATGATTTGATTGGAAATGAGTATCTGATACTGTCTTGCTCACTCTCAGAGACAATTCTAGACAATATTGTAACTGCTGTATTATGATATCGTGATGAATGATATACTATTACTAATTCTCTTTTTCTCTTTTAGTTTTTTTTCCGTTTTGCATGAAAGTCTTAAGTGTCTTTCAATCATTTTAAAAGGTGAGTTTTGAAAACTCATAAAGCTACGAAGGGGTGAATCGATGAAGACTTTCTTATATTTTTAGAAACGGAAACAGAAGTGATTTTCAGATCAAGAATATTACATATATACAGTCCCTGGCGTCTATTTGGAACGGTGTGGCTTTCTGGATGCCTGTCAACAAAGATTGCTAATATGATTCGTTGCATGCATTGGATAAATATACCAGCACGTGTTTATTATATGAAAGCTTTTATATGACCCAATGTGCCAGAGATCTGTTGAGAAAACACTACTTAGAAAGTAGAAGATACTTGTTCTGGTTTGTTTGATTAAATTCACTATGAATATGCCTTCTTTGATAACTCAGTTGTAATAATCTGTCACTGTTTGTTTTACTCGCTATGTGCCAAAAGAAGGTGCGGTGGAAATCATATGATATCCTAATGTGTTTTAATCACTCATTTACACTGGTCGAATGTTGTGCCTTTGTTTATTTTGAGATTTTCTATCATATTAATTGATCTGACGTTTTTCTGTTCATCAGTCATTATTTTAGTGTCCCTTTGCAAATATTATCATTTACCCAATGTGAAATCAGCTATGCATATTTTTTTCCCCTCTTGTAACACTGTCACATTTTAGCCTATTCTGTGAGTATTGGTTATTGTTTCAATTCATGCAATTATATACAAATAAATCTGGTGTTTTAATGCACTGAGTATTTTTCCTCCTGATGTTGTTTATTATTAAATTCATATTTTTGCCTAGACGTTTGTACACAAAACAGTAATCTTTTTGGCTGTATCTAACAATTAAAGACATATAACAATATATATTCTATTTTTTTTGTAGCAAATTCGTTTTAATTTTCACATTTTGTGTGTAACTGTAGCCTAACTGTTTAATTTATGGGAAATCTTAATTTCCTCCCACATTGGATTGATTCCTATAATTGACGGCTAGATTTTGTTGTAGCTTTTTATTTATAAAAAAAACTTTAGAAAGGGAATAGACGGCTTAAAATGTTTGGTTATTTTATTCACTGATAATTTGTTGAAAAGGAGGGGGAAAATACTTTTATACTTCAGTTTTTCAGACCTATTGACAAATAAAATCATATAACAGTAGCACAGTTTTGACGTAAACTGCTAAATATATGCATTATTTTTTTGTACAGAATTAGTTTTAATTTTCTCAAATATTGGTATACTTTTGTGTGTAGCTGTAACCGTTTAATTTGTGGCAGATTTATTTATTTTTACTTTTTGGCGGGATTGTATTAAAATTGTGTTGTATTTTTTTTTTGCTAAAAACTTTATAAAATTAATAGACAATTTAAATAGAATTTTTGATTATTTAATTCACTGATAATTTGCTGAAAATGAGGAAAAAAATACTTTTATGCTTAAAAGTTGCGGGCTGTTGAAAATTTGATGCGCCTCCATACCAGTTGGTGGCGGAAATACACCATTTTGTTGTTTGTCAACCGCCAATAAAATTTCAAGAAGAAGAAGAAGAACGTTTGATGCGCCCACTAGAAGCGCTAAGGAGAAAATACCCGCAGAAGCACGTGGCCGAGGACGGTAATGACTCCGGAAGTGACGACTTAAATCCTTTCCAGATCGAGGCCGGCAAGATGGCGGCGGACACGCAGGTTGGTGCGATTCGATCTGTGGCTGCATGAACATTAAAACGCTAACTTTTCTTCAGTATCTCACCACTTTCTTATGAGCTTTCAAAGAAGATGATGCATGAACTGTGAGCGCGTGATGTTCAGATACATTAGAAGACGCTGTGCGTGCGCGCTAGTGCGTGAAGGTGCATTAACAATGATAAACTGAACATTAATGATGGCACAGTTGCATAACACACATTTATTATGATTTTACGGTCATTTGACAGACAACGAGACTATTTTAAACGTGTCACCCACTTGTTTGTGCATCTGCTGATCTCAAACACACATTCACTTCAGACTCTTAACAAGAAAGTGCCAGAAGTACCATGTTTCTGGACATGGTATCATGTTAAAACCATGTTGTTGTTGTTGTTTTTTTTTTTTAAATATAGCACTGTAATATCACGGTAATCTTCAGAATGCTGTGTTACATAAAACTGATCAAACAATCACCTGATACCATCACTTTGTGTAAGGAGTCGCTTATGAAAAATGTAATTCATGCCTGAACTACTAATGTAAAGCCATTATGAATGAATATCCTTCTGTCAGTATATGATGCATTCAATCAGTCATTTTTATCGTCGTTTTATGACAGTGGTGACTAATACAATGTCAACTCATGCTTTATTATAGTAACAATAAATGGAGTGATGAATATTGTGTTGGTAACAGTGTTTACTATAGTAAACCGTAATATGATATCCATATTTAGATTTAGTTGCATGTGTGCCACAGTAAGCAAGCAGCGTCTGATGGCTGATATTTGTGTGTTTGCAGGGGCAGGTTTCAGACACACTGAAGAGATTCGCTGTGAAAGTCACGTCGTCCAGCGTTAAAGAGCGCAAAGAAATTCTTGAAGAGTTGAAGGAATGTGTGAAAGGAAAGGGTGAGCTTATCAGACTAAAGAAATAACTAATATAACATGTTTAGTGTTCTGTGGACATCTTGAAGAGCATTACGGTGACCAAATGTGACAAAACACTGTTAAAGCATCAATTGTTCACTATATTCCATGCCATTCCAAGTCATGCACTACCTTTTTTAATGGTTTTAAAGTCAGCTGTGCTCACCAAGGCTACATTTATTTGATCAAAAATGCAGTAAAAGCTCAGAAATATTGTGAAATATTATTACCGTTTCAAATAACTGGTTTCTATTTGAATATATGTTAAAATGTAATTTATTTATGTGATCAAAGCTGGATTTTCAGCATCATTACTCCAGTCTTCATTGTCACATGATCCTTCAGAAATCATTCTAATATGCTGATTTGAGAAACATTTCTGATTATTAGCAATGTTGAAAACAGTTGTGCTGCTTCATATCTTTTTGGAAACTGTGATACATTTTTTTTTTAAATGATCAATAAACCGTGTTTATTTGAAATCGAAATCGTTTGTAACATTATGAATGCCTTTACTGTCACTTTTGATCAATTTAGTGCCATTTTGTTGAACAGAAGTATTAATTTCTTTAAAAACAAAAGACATAAAACTACTTTTGAGCAGTAGTGTCTGTTAACTCTGCATTCGCACATGTGCATATTCAGTCAGATATGAGTTTGGAATGATGTGAAAGTGTAAATAACTTTCATTTGAACCCTGTAATGCTTTGTGGTTAAATTCTCTCCTCAGATCTTCCGGAGCCAGCCATTAAAGGACTGTGTAAACTCTTCTATCTCACTCTGCACAGATACAGGTGAGTGTGAGCCGTTCCCTCTCCTCTGTCCATTAAAGCATGTTCTTCTACTGAAGGTGGGTTTGATTTCTCCTCTTAGAGATGCTGCGTCTCGGCGAGCTTTGCTCTCGGTCATCGAGGTGCTCGTCTGCTCTCAGCCTGATGCCATTGCGACCAATCTCCCTCCCGGTCTGCTGAGCTGTGGGGTGGTCAGCAAGGGCATGATGCCCGGGTGAGTGAGCACACTTATACAGAGCCCTATGATTTCCGTAATGTGGAAAACATGGACAGAATTGTGGAATCTAATCATAAAAATAGATTTTTTTAATAGTATAACATGGAATGTCGGGAATATTTTGGAATGTCTATTTTGGAATATAACATGGAATGTCTAATATTATGTAAAATTTAGATGAATAAATCAAAAGTGGGGTTGTACAGTGAATCAGATCATGACATAAACTAGTGTTTGTGAATATTAAACCACAAAAAGATTATTTAAATATGCAGACATAAACACATAAAGTTGTGCACATCTGCAGACGGTCACTTTAACAGCATTTCACCATTTAATTTGAGAGACTATCGCTACGTTATATATACAAACAGATGGTCTTCAAGACAACCTTTCAATATAAAAAATTGTGACAGAAATATATTACTATAATATGGTAGAATGTACATATTAAAGTAATAATAATGATAATTAAAATGATTAAATTCTAATTAGTGACTAAAACTTTAAGGAATATCATTACATTTTTTATTTATTTAAAGTTTTCTTTCTTCCTTTTTTTAACAGTAAGTCATAAATACAGAAAACATGGAATTTGGGGGAGGGGGCATTAAATGGATATGTAGGGCCCTAAAATTTAAATTTTTGTTCAAAGTTGAATTGTTGTAAAAGTGTATATGCCGTAATTAGACATGCTTTTTGATGACTTTAATTTACTTTAAACTGAATCCAGAAAAAAATGATTTTGAGAAAAAAATAAATTAAATTTCATGTGGCCCTAAAAATGTGATTTTTGTTAAATTGTATAAGTTTTATGATTTCAATTAATTAGACATGCTTTTCAATTGCAACAATTTAATTTAGAAAAATTAAAACAGACAAGATGGGATTTGGGGAAAAATAATTTGGATTTCCTAGGGCCCTAAAAATGTATTTTTTTAAATTAAACTTTTAATAAATTGATGTTAAATTGTATACATTTCATGATTTCAGTGAATTAGACATAACATTTTATGACTAAATTGAATTTAAACGTTAAAAAGGAATTCCAAAAAATTCAAACGTGTAGTACACAGAATTTGGGAGAAAATAAAACGCATTTCATAGAGCTCCAGGAATCTTATAGTTATCAGATGCAAATGACTCTACGATGAGCTACAATCAAGTATAATGTCAAAACATGTATGCAGGAAGAGCACAGCTTCAGGAGCCTGCTGCGCCCTGCCCTGGACCTGCTTAATTGTTCGGACCGTCTTCCCCTCCGCAGACAAGAGAGAAGGTGCCAACTGGAAGAAACTGGTCAGTTGTTTTGCCACTTAGACAGTTGCATTACTATCTTTATTAGTCATAGTATAGATTAGCTATTGTTCAAAACCTGTATGTCTTTCTTATTATGATTGTTTTAAAATCTTTACATGCAGTCTGTCCAATCACATACTCTCTTTGTGTCTCCTCCAATCAGGTTGAGGTTCAGAGTTTGCTGCTGGCGGAGGCAGTGGGTGGAGCCTCGGGGAACGCTCTCAAGTCAATCAGCAAACGCTTTAATAAGCTGTGGAAGGAGGTAAAGCAAAATGAATTCAGTCTGAAGTCTCGTACACTACAGTTAAAAAGACTGAGTTAAGATTTCTGAGAGAGTCTCTCTTCTGCTCACCAAGGCTGCATTTATTTGATCAAAAATTTTATTCATTTTAAAATGTAATTTATTCCTGAGATCAAAGCTGAATTTTCAGCATGGAGGATTCTTGATTAATAGAAAATTCAAAAGAACAGCATTTATTTGAACATGCAATCTTGTATGACTTTATAAATGTCTTTACTGTCACTTTTGTTTGATTTAATGCACCATTACTGAATAGAAGTATTCATTTATTTTTTTAAAGATCGTATTGACCTAAATCTTTCTCTGCAAATGTAGAAGCTCATGTCTCATCAATTGTTACTGTTGCTCAGATTAAATATAACAATAGTCTTTCTGTAATATGTTTAAAATTGACACCCTATAGTTTTATATGAATAGACGGTCTGTGTTTCTGCAGAACCCGGGTCTGGTGGATCAGTACATGAGCACTCTGCTGTGTTTGGATCAGAGCTGTGTGTCTGTGCCGCTGCTGGGATTGTGTGTGGATTTCTGCTCTGCGCAGAGAGACATCGCCACTATCAACAAACACAAGGTGGAAAACTCAAGCCCTTGTCATTCCTGTGCTAAACCTGTCAAATGTGTCGAATGCGCTGCTGCTTCTGATTCAGTGTTATTTCAGTATTTTTATTTACCATAATAGTAGTATTTGCCATATTTATATATACCATATTTGCTGGAATATAAGTCATGTTTTTAATCATATGAAACATGCTCTGACTTATTCATAATGTAATAGAATAAAAAAACAAATTTTGTTTACAGAATAAATAATAGTTTAGCAATCAAATGTTTGGCTACATTGCGAATATGGAAACATTTGGATTAGTGCCGAAAAAGAGAGGTACTTGAGCCCTACGCCAGTTCCAGTTTCACTTTAAAAAAAAAATTGTTTATAGGTTTGCGGTTTATTATAGACTAAATGTTATGTTTATAATGAATGCCTCTATAATGATTATAGTGTTTATAAAGTTTGTAAATGTTTCATTTGCCGATATTTTACATTATTACTGAATTTAATAATAATGTGGCTTACACACCGATGCAACTTATCAGGTTTTTTCTCTCAACAATGCTATTTTTTCCTGCTGCAAATTGTACCCAGGTGTGATTTATTTTCTGGATAATATGGTATTAATATTTTGGATTTGATTTTGTTTTTATATTTTCCATTTTCATTTTAATTTTAGTTTAATATTTAGTAATTTTATTATGTTATTTTGTCAACTTTAATTGTTTTCGGGTTTTTTCTGCTTTTTATATATTTAGCTTTATTCAGTTTTAGTAATTTTAGTACTTTAATTTAAAGTCCCCCTGTAGTCAAATATTTTATCCCTTAAAACTTATCTTTTATCATCAAAATATCATATTTAAATGTTTTTTCTTGTGAAAATAATTTTTCATGCCTTAAAATGCCTTGAATGTAACTCTACACCCTTGCCTCATTTACTATACGCTGATCTATGAATATGCAAATTAGTCCCGCCTCCACTCAGTCACACCAGCCAGCGCCTCCTGATCCACTGAACTGTAGTAAACACAAAAAACAAGGGCATACACGAATAATGACTGATAAAACTATGTTTTTACTAGCGGACAACTACAGTGAATACTGTAACATTCGTTAAAGTTACTTACTTGACGATGTTGTGTCCTAAAATGCCTTGAAGACTCGAATGCAGCCGTTTGTAAATCCAATTCGTGCCCGCGAGCAACGCGTGTGAAATGCAGACGCCGATGCGGGAGAGGTGGGTCTGACCTGGGGCTACTTTTACACTGTTGCCACGGTTTATAATGCAAGTTGGCGGTTCTAAATTCACATTAAACCACAGCTTCATGGGTTTTTTGCTCTAATTTATGTTTGGTTTTGTGCTGGTATTGGTATAGGCCTATTTTGCATGCTAGTGATAGGAATCGATCCCTTGACGTGATTGGTTATTGGTTTGTGACGTAGAAAACCAAGGGCTGTTCCAAACCATATTTCTGGGTCAGCCTTTGGGAAACTACAGTTTTAAGGAGAAAATACACAGCAGTGGTGTTGATTAATAGATTGGCACATGGTTTGTCTAAAAGCATATTAAAAACACCACATAGACAAATAAACAACATAAAAAACTTGATTTTCACTACAGGGGGACTTTAAGTCAGAACCCGATATATCGGCCGATATTTGGCATTTTTCAAATATCGGCAGTGCTCACATTCTCCCTCTTGTTCGCTGTCATTGTTAACAGTTCTGTCTAGTCTTGTCACGGTACCAAAATTTCAGTATTCGGTACCGATACCAGTGAAAATCCACGGTTCTCA
>NW_015554181.1:1037074-1056530 GCF_001515605.1 Sinocyclocheilus anshuiensis
GTACCGTAACGTTTTCATTTTTTTAGTACCGACTTGGTACCGAAATACCGGGTCTTTTGACAACACTAGTTCTGTCTAATATGGATAGAAGTACGTAATATGGACGGTTAAATAAAGGAATTAAAATGTATACAAAGTATTATATTATTAGTAATAGAAAGGCAAACATTATAATACTTTCTCGTTTGCCGTCAGCATTCAGCAAATACGCATTATTTGTCATATAAACAAATCTTTGAATGAATAATGAACATTTAATTTCACAAACTTAGTCAAATGCAGCTGTGAGATCGTGTGAAGTGTGCATGTGTATCCTGCATGATCGCGTGTTCTCTGCGTGACGGTCGGTCCGTGCGAATTGAATGCTGACAGGAGGAGAGTTATTCTTGACTGGAGATGCACGATCGACTAACTTTAAACTAGTGATTTCAAATTATGCTGCGTCGGCTGTCAAAAAACACATATCGGTCGACCACTAATGCTAGTGATAGGAATCGATTCCTGGACGTGATTGGTTATTGGATTGTGACGTAGCAAACCGAGGGCTGTTTCAAACCGCATTTCTGGGACTGCCATTGGGAAACTACAGTTTTAAGGAGAAAATACTCAGCAATGGTGTTGATTAATGGATTGGCACATGGTTTGTCTAAAAGCATATTAAAAACACCACATAGACAAATAAACAACATAAAAAACTTGATTTTCACTACAGGGGGACTTTAAACATTTATGTCATAAATTTTTAAGTTTGTTTTTGATTAAGTTATTTCTGTTTTATTTTATTTTAGCTTTATTCTGATGAATTAATACAATTTTTAATTGTTTAACTATTAGTTTACTATTAGTTGTTATAGTATTATGTAGTTTTAAGAGTAGCAACGCTATTGTGTTTCAGGCGGCTTTCTTGGACCTGTACATGAAGACGGTCCTCATGAGTAAGACCAGACCGCATCAGCACATCCTGGTGAGAATCTGATGTGTCTTTGTTGTATAATTAGTCTTTGCAGTGCTGAAATCATAAAACCTAAAGCCGGATGTGTGTTTTCAGGAGAAGAGCGGCTCGATGCTTCGCCACATGTCTCACGCGGAGTTTAAGGAGCAGCTGCTGCCCACGTTACAGAAAGCTCTGCTGCGCAGCCCGGAGAACTCCATGCAGAGTGAGTCACGCAAACTACCACACTGTCATTCATCATGATGCTTATGTCAGGATGCATCATGATATCATCATTAGAGCGCAATTGTTGATGCTCAGAACTAATTATTATGACAGAATGTTGCTGTCAGTGTTATTTTAGTGTAATTGAGAGCTTTATTATTAACATTTTGAGGTAGATTTGACTCATGCATTTCTGCTTAAAGGTGAAGACTCAACTCTACATGTTTTCGAGGTCGACCGATATGGGTTTTTCTCTGGTCTATGCCGATATTTAGAAATCAGGGCAGCCGATATATGATGCTGATTTTTTTTTGGCCAATATGTTTGCCCGATTTTCTTTTTCTTTTTTCCCCCCTTCATCTCATAAAAGAGAGTTTGAGTAAATGTTTATTGCAGGGTACAAGACAGTAATAGTGGTAGTAGCCTAATTCATAGTGATAATACATGACTCAAAACTTAAAACACTTCTGAAGCATGCTTTTTATTTACGTTTGCTGACAGACACCAGTGTTTCCCACAGACTTGCAAATGAAAATTTATTCTCTGCCAGCAGGAGGTGCTGTTGGAGCGGGAGATATAGCGGTTTCCCCGGTAACGGCTGTAATCAAATTAGCTCTGTGCTCACAAACGCTATTTTTATCAGGCATTACAGGAAAGACGAAATGAAAATAACATCGAAGCTTTTCTGAAGACGGTCGGTTCTTTTCAAAGATACATTCATATAAAAACACCCGCGCTGCATTTTAATTTTGAAACGTGCAGTGCTCATGTTTATTCAAGGAAGTAAGCCGTTTGGAAAATCTATTTGTGGCAGTCTGTTTTGATATTGAACAAGCTGCCACAAATAAATCAATGTATTGGAAACACTGGACACTGCTATAAGTCGAATGGCCATAATCTAAGTGATAACAAAAATAAAAGTTCACTCATATTACACAGCCTGCAGCTCACGAGCAATGACATCGTGGAGGCTATTGTCGGACCCACAGACACATTTAATGAGGAAAGTTAACGTGCATGTTTTAGCCAGCCCAGAAGTTTCGTCTGATTTATACGTGTTTCTACTTTCACATGCAAATGACTGGTTGCACTTATGAATATGATAAGCCTGATGCACCTGTCTATAAATCGGCCTAATTGGCAGCACAATCAGCCAATGCCGATTAATTAAATAATGTCAAAAATCGGACCGATTAATCGGCCGGCCTCTATATCTTGTTTAGTAAGATATTACCCAAAAAGGTTTTAGAATTTTTATCATCTTGGATAATCTTAATAGTTTTTTTCCTCTTTGCTTGGTTTTTTATTTTTATTGTATTTTTGCAACAGTTTTTGCCATAAAGATGCTTACATGGCATTCAAATCTATACTACTGCTACTTCTTTAATCATTTTTATATTTTCTGTTTTCAATTTAATTAAACTTTTAAGAAATTTGTTGTTTTTTATCATGTTCTGTTTTTTTTAAATATGTCTATATAGTTTTTTTTCGTTTCTATTTTCATTTTAGTTATTTGTACACTTATAATATGTCTATGTAGTTTTTTTTCTTTTTTCTTTTTAGTTATTAAAATTTTCTTTAAATGAAAATGAGCTTAAATAAAATAGCTTTTTTATATATATTTTGCTTTATTTCAATTAATGTTTATTTTTACTGACGAAAATATTTTTTATAGTTTTAATTTTAGTTAACTATAATAACCCTGGTTACTGTTTAACTTTTTTAAAAGGGAAAATATAATAAAATTGTAGTTGGCAAAAAATATTTCTGACAATCCACTGATGATTGCTTTTGAATGTATGTATTTGTTTATTAATGAATGAGTGAATGAAAAAAAAAACATTTTGAATCTTGTTCTCTACCAAGCATGAACAAGCTATTACTTTTAATGTTACTGCTATTACTGTGTACACTGATTTGTAATCTCTCAACAATCCAGAATCCTGGCATATTATGTTTTATAGACACATTTCCATCTCTCTGTCATTGTTTCCTCCAGCGATCTCCTGCATGCTGGCATCTCTCACTCTTGATCTGAGTCAGTACGCGCTGGACATCGGGAAGGGAATCTCCAGTGAGTGCTTGTCTGTATGATTGATGTTTGTCTGAGGTGTTGTGTGCAGGTTTAATGTGGTTTTCATGTCTTTTAGGTCAGTTGAAGGCCAACAACCCAGAGCTGATGGAGCAGGCGGTTACAGCCCTCCAGAATCTGGCCCAGCAGTGCAGTGACCCCAGCGCCGTCCAGGACCTTGTCAAACACCTCTTTGGCATCCTTGGAGGTCAGTGGATGCTTTCAGGGTTCCAGCAGTCATGGAATTTTAAAATGACAATTTCTGTGACTTGAAAAGCCATAAAATAGCGTGCAAATTCATTTGTGAATTTAAAAATGTATAGCTTTATTCTGCTTTATTTATTTCATTGGCTAGTTGTTGGTTTTAGAGAGATTAGTGTGGAGTAAAACTTGCTTTAACCCTCATAACATATTCAGATCCATTTTGACACTGAAAAGATACATACTAGTGTTGTCACGGTACCAAAATTTCAGTATTCGGTACCAATACCAGTGAAAATCCATGGTTCTCGGTACCAAATTCGGTACCAAAGCAAAACACCAAAACATGCTAATTAAAAAAATTTGACTATACTTTAATTTAATCCAAACTGTGTACATATTTAATTTTAAAGGGCTTTTAAAACCTTCTAGAGTTATTCAGCCAAGAATAACAACTAAGTTAGCTAAAACAAAAAAAAGCCCAGAACTGCTTTTCTGGCTGATATGACACAAACAATGTTAACCATTTGTACATTCTCTAACACGCATATTTTAGATTCACAATTCATTTAAAAGCCTCTGGTGTGTAAAAATAGTAAATATCATCATGTCCTCCTGTTTTTTTTTTTTACCCTAATAAAAGTTATAGGAGCATTAAATAGTTAATAAAGAAACTTAATTCTAATGCTCATTATATTAGCGCTAGCCGCGCTTATGCTAACGATTAACTACTCTAATAACAGCGATGTTCATTTCAATCTGACATTCAAATTAAAATATTGAATAATATTCATAACAGAAGCGGTGTTTCCCACAGACTTGAACTCTATTTGCAAATTCATTCTCTGCCAGCAGGAGGCGCTTGTAAAGCGGGATCCCCAGTAACGGCCCCAGAGTGCTCGTGCACATTTCATGAAAAAGGACTAGTAACCGTAATAACATGGTAAAATGCAGTGTTGTAATTCAGCTCAAGTCAGTTCAGTGTCGATGTCATTATCAGCTCAATTCAGTTCACTGACAGTGGTCTTTTAAACTCTTTAACTGAGCATGTCAAAGATAATGTACAATGATAATCATTTCAATATATTAACTATTAGGTTTGAAACCAGACATACATGGAAAAGCACACCAATAAACAACAAATTATTCATTTTATTGAGTTCATGAATGACTGGATGTCATGGGATAAATCATGAAAAACTATTGGTTTAGGAATTCAAGAGATCTCGTATACATAACCAGAACCAGCTCACTATTTAAAGCAGAATTTTGCTAATTTTCTGTTTTGTTTTGCACAGGCTCAGAGGGGAAGCTCACTGTTGTGGCCCAGAAGATGAGCGTTCTGTCAGGTTAATATTATGTCTTTCTGTCTCTCTCATATGCTCAGTAGGCCTGTTTTAGGCAATATGTACATGATTGTACATACTGTTTTTCTTTTGTATTTAGAGAAAATCAGATCTTATGGGGTTGAATCTTGAAAGTCTTTTTACCACTGCTAATTTGCTAAAGGAAATGTGTTTTTGCATGCGACTGCACTGCTTAATTATTTTCCTATGTAAACTTAATCTACATCTTTGTCTGTTGCACTCACATCTTGCATCTTTCACAGCTATCTCGCAAATGAACGCTGCATTTTTAGAACAAGCTAAAAGTTCCACTTTTAAAAAACGTGCATCAAGACCTTTTTTTTGTCCATTCCACTTTTTTAAATGCTACGTTTGAAAATCATACCATCTTGCATAGCTCCCAAATCTCATTCTCACTTCTGCGTCAATCTGTGAGACTTTTGCATTCACGTAACTGCCTGCTATCCTACTGATCATGGTTAACATGTGTTTTTGAAACAGGAATCAGAAGTTGCAGTCATCATGCCGTCTCTGGCTCTTCCTCTCAGTCTCTGAGCTCCAGCGTGGCTGTGATGTTCATTCCATACCTGCAACAGGAAGGTGAGAACTGTACTGTTTTTTATGGGTCGGCTTTATGCAAATCTTCCCGCATTGTGACGTAGACATGTGGGGGCGTGTTAGAACGAGCCGTTTTAGGTAGGCGTGGTTGACTCTTAACTTTTATAAATAATGTCTCTTTGGATTTGAGACTTTAGTCTTTGCAACCTTACAGATCTTCTTTATGCACCAAGAGCTTGTAACACTCCAAAGAGAAAGGAAAAATTGAAATCGCATCATATGACCCCTTTAAAAAATTACTTTTTTAATATGCATTTTTCATGCCCGTTCATGTATGCTTGAGTCTGCTTTCATAAATTGGAATTTGTGAGGGAACAGCAGGGGGTTTGTTTACTGAAAATCATAATTATGTAAAATTACTCGCATTAAAAAAACTCCTCTCCTATAGCTTGCTTCCTAACCTAGAATAGCTTTTGTTCTCTCTTAGCCGTTTTTAGAAAAAAAGTGCCTGCTAAATGCACAAATGTACATGTCAAATAAATAGTTTTAAAGTAAAAACATTCAAAATAAAACTTTTACTAAAAAAGATTAAATATTTTATTTGTTTACCTGGATGTCATATTACTATAATATTAAATATTATTAAATTGAATAACTCACAAATTCGTTAGAACTTCAAGTAAATGTTTAAGGTCAAATATTGACAAAAAAGTTTGGAAATCCCTAACTTTAAATATCAAGATTTTTTTTATTTTTACCAATTTTTTAATGTAATGGCTTAATATAATTTTTTTACTTTTTGCAAAATTATATTACATTTGTAATTTGATGTGCATTAAACAATCTTTAATGGTCCTAAATTTCTTAAACATGTACAAAACCTAATATCTGCTGATTGTTTTTCTCTCTCCTCGTGTATGTGTGTGTTTGTAGTCCATGAGGGGACGCTGGTGCATGCGGTGTCTGTTTTATCTCAGTGGACGAGCCGTTTAACGGTGGACGTGCCTTCAGAGTTAAGAGAATGGTTTAAAAAAGCCTTCACCCTCAAGACGTCCACATCCCCTGTGCGCCACGCGTATCTGCAGGCCCTGATCGGGGCTTTCAAAGGTCAGTCAGGCTGCTGGGACACTTCAGATTTATCCTCCTGCTGCTGATGTTTAGTCAGAATGAACAGCGTTTGTCTCTGTTCAGGCGACGCTCTCAATCAGGCTGTGGACTTCCTGCCTCTCCTCATCCAGACTGTGGAGAAAGCTGCTGCCCAGAATACCCAGCATTCTCTGCTGTCTGAAGGCGTGGCTGCCTCTGTGCTGCTCTGTCGGCTGTCTGTGCTCGACTCTGTGCCCGGTGAGCGTTCACACTGAGACCGATAAGAGTTTTCCTGTGTCTCATGCTGGAGACGTTTATCTTCATGTTCCTCTATGTCTTCAGAAGCGAAGCTGGCGTCCTTCTGGAACCTGATACTAGATGAAAAGAAGCCTCTGTTCACTACCGAGAAGTTCCTCTCTCAGGCCAGTGAAGAAGGTTAGAACTCTCCAGTTGTTGAATAGATGCAGTATATTTTTTTGGCCAGCGTTAATCCTGTCCTGTACCCACAGCTCTGTGCACCATCCTGTTGCTGTGTGAAAGACTGTTTCTGGATCAGCCTCAAAGACTTAACAACAGCAAGTCTCAGTGAGTTGCTGAAATTTCCCCTGGAATGTTTTAAATAGAATAGAATTTTTCATTATGTATTTATGAATTTATTAATTCAGTATATTATTTCCTATGTTCTAATTCACTTTTTTATTTATTTATTTATGCTACAAATGTCAATAATTATATAAATTAAGCATTTGTAAATCATTTATTTTCGTAATGATAAAAAATATTAATTTAGGAAACTTTAGAGCAACACTAGGATCACTAAAAATGGACTATGATATGCAAACTAAAGCCTAATGGGATCTTGTATCACCCTAAAACTTTTTTAAACTAAAGAATGCACTTAAGCCACTTATTACACAACTACTTACCAAATGAATATGCAAATTAATACACAAATGAATGTAAAATGCTCATTTGATTGATTTATTTTGCCTCATTATGCAAAAATATTGACCAATCAATAGTGTTATTTCAGTATTGTTTATATACTATTACAATATAAAAATTTAAAATTAAAAGCTAATTCAAAATATTAATATATCATATTTTGAATTAGCTTTTATTTTTACATTTTCACTTTTAGTAATTTCACTGTGCTTTTATCATTAAAAGTTTTAAAATATTTATATTTAGCTTTATATTGTTTTATTTGCTTTAAATTGTTTTATTTCTGTTAGTTACCACGACAACATTGTAAGTCTTTTAATTTGTGTTTTAATTAAGATTTTCATAGAATATTTATATTTTATTTTATTTCTGCTTTATTTAAATTTAAAAAAATTCAATAGTTTATTTTAGTTAACAATAACAACACTGCTGATCACAAAAAAAATATTCCAGAGAGATGTTATAATGTTATTAAAAGTTATTTTTCTAACTTCGCTCGGTGTTTCACTATGGGAATCGCTTTGGGAATGACCAACTGCGGAAGTTCCTATGACACCACGTCTGTCTTTGTCACCTCTGCCAAAGTCATTCTCACTTTCTTCCCATGGGAGACTGCAGCAAGCTCTCTCAGCACATCCTGACTTTGCTGATTTCGCTAAACTGTTCAACAGACGGGCCGTCATTGGACTCCATCACTGAACGCGAGGTTAGTTGGACGGGATTGTGTTGAGTGATATCCCAACAATTAGAATAGTGTCCGCGTCAAGGCGAGCTATTCTAATCGGCCTACTGCGTATTAAATTACTGCGGTAGGTGACGTTAAGTCAACTAGAGGTTTAACTCATCAAGGCGAGCCTTCAGAAGGTTTAATTACCTTACATTACATTTACATTTAGTCATTTTGCAGACGCTTTTATACAAAGCAACTTACAATTGGGGAATACATAAAGCGATTCTTCTTAAAGAGGCAAACAGACACAGGAAGTGCTCGTAATACCAAGTTTCAGGCATTTGTTCAAATAAGTCCGAGCTAGAAAGGGAAGGAATAAATAAAGAGAAAGACTAAAGTTATTATTTTAAAAAATTCAATAGTTTATTTTAGTTAACAATAACAACACTGCTGATCACAAAAAAAATATTCCAGAGAGATGTTATAATGTTATTAAAAGTTATTTTTCTAACTTCGCTCGGTGTTTCACTATGGGAATCGCTTTGGGAATGACCAACTGCGGAAGTTCCTATGACACCACGTCTGTCTTTGTCACCTCTGCCAAAGTCATTCTCACTTTCTTCCCATGGGAGACTGCAGCAAGCTCTCTCAGCACATCCTGACTTTGCTGATTTCGCTAAACTGTTCAACAGACGGGCCGTCATTGGACTCCATCACTGAACGCGAGGTTAGTTGGACGGGATTGTGTTGAGTGATATCCCAACAATTAGAATAGTGTCCGCGTCAAGGCGAGCTATTCTAATCGGCCTACTGCGTATTAAATTACTGCGGTAGGTGACGTTAAGTCAACTAGAGGTTTAACTCATCAAGGCGAGCCTTCAGAAGGTTTAATTACCTTACATTACATTTACATTTAGTCATTTTGCAGACGCTTTTATACAAAGCAACTTACAATTGGGGAATACATAAAGCGATTCTTCTTAAAGAGGCAAACAGACACAGGAAGTGCTCGTAATACCAAGTTTCAGGCATTTGTTCAAATAAGTCCGAGCTAGAAAGGGAAGGAATAAATAAAGAGAAAGACTAAAGTTATTTATTAATTTTTTTTTTATTTAGGATGAAGTCAAGTAGCGTCGAAAGAGATGAGTTTTCAGCTGTCGCTTGAAAATTGTCAGGGATTCAGCATTCCGTATAGGGGTGGGAAGATCATTCCACCAGCCAGGAAGGGTGAACGAGAATGTTCTGGAAAGTGATTTTGAGCCTCTCTGTGATGGTACCACGAGGCGTCGCTCACTAGCGAATCTCAGACTTCTGGAGGGGATGTGGATTCGTTAAAGTGAGTGGAAGTAGGTGGGTGCTGAGCCAGTGGCTGTTCTATATGCAAGCATCAATGTCTTGAACTTGATGCGAGCCGCAACCGGAAGCCAGTGCAAGGAGATAAAGAGAGGTGTAACATGGGCTCTTTTGGGCTCGTTGAAGACCAGTCGTACCGCTGCATTCTGAATCATTTGTAGAGGTTTGATTGTGCTTGATGGAAGTCCAGCCAGAAGAGCATTGCAGTAGTCCAGCCTAGAAATGACAAGGGCCTGGACAAGAAGTTGCATGCTCCGTTAGAAAGAGCCTGATCATTCTGATGTTGTGCAAGATCAAGCAGTCTTTGCAATGTGGTCTTTGAAGGTCAGCTGGTCATCAAAGATTACACCAAGATTTCTGACTGAACTTGATGGGGTAATTGTAGAAGAACCTAGCTGGATGGAGAAATCATGCTGTAGAGTTGATCCATCCTCATGTGGCGCTACCATCTCGGGCAGGGACCCTCACCCCATGTGCATCGTGTGTATGGGTCCGAAGCACGCTCAAACGTCGCTGGCGTATCCACAAACATGCACTCACTGTGCATCATTGCCGGTGAAAATCTTAGAATGCTGAGAGTGGCGTGGCTAACAAGCAGGACCCTTGTCTTTCTGGAGCGGCCACACAGTCTGCGGCGACTGACCATAGAATAAGATAAGGGGAAGGCTTTCTCCACCATTAAGGTGTATTTAGCAGCTATTTCAGCTTGTCATGTAGGTTTTGGCAAGAAATCAGCAGGCCAGCACCCTTTGATAAGTCATTTTATGAAAGGGGCACGCTGTAAATGGCCGGTATTTAGACAGATGGTTCCTTTATAGGATTTATCCATCGTCCTAGAAGCCCTTTCTCAACACCCTTTTGAGCCATTGGAGGGAGTTGGGCTTAATTATCTCTCTTTTAAGACGGTGCTGCTCATAGCCTTAGTAACAGCTAGGCATGTGAGTGACTTACAGGCTTTGTCTGTTAGCCCGTCATGTTTGCAGTTCGCTCCAAGGCTCACTAAGGTTTCCTTTCGTCCAAACCCGGCTTTTGTGCCTAAGGTAGTTGACTCAGCATATAGGTGCCCATCTACTGAACTTGCAGCTTTTCACCCTCCTCCGTTCTCTTCTCCTGAGGAGCAAAAGTTGAATTCATTATGTCCGGTACGGGCTCTTCATATGTATGTGAGGAGAACAGCAGGCTTTAGGACTCAAAACCAGCTGTTTGTGTCGTGGGCTACTCCTAACAAAGGGAAGCCATTGTTTCGTCAACGGCTGTCTCATTGGATCATAGATGCTATATCTTTAGCTTATATCTGCAAGGGTATTCAACCGCCTAAGGGCTTGAGAGCCCACTCCACTCGGGGGTTGGCTACATCATGGGCCTTACACAGGGGAGTTTCTGTTCAAGATATTTGTTCAGCAGCAAGTTGGGCTACGCCACATACTTTTGTGCGGTTTTATGGACTGGACGTGTCTGAGCCATCGTTAGCACATGCAGTGCTGGGAGCCCATTCAATTGTTTTGTTGGATAGCAGTGATATGGGTGCAATCCGGGAGTGGTCTATATCTCCCATAGTGAAACACCGAGCGAAGTTAGAAAAAGAATGATGGGTTACTTAACGTAAACTTTGATAACACAGTGAGGTGTTTCACCAGCACTTCCCTCCTTGCACAGGTACGGGAAGAAATCTCTCTATAATGGCTTTGGCTGGGGTCGACCTGACTGATATAGGTGGGGCGGAGCCTGGTCACAGGTCGACCTGTCTGTCAAAGACAGACGTGGTGTCATATGAGCTTCCGCAGTTGGTCACGCCTAAAGCGATTCCCATAGTGAAACACCTCACTCTGTTATCAAAGAACCCGGGTTTATGTTAAGTAACCCATCGTTACAGCTGAAAAGTTACATTTCTATACAAAAATGTACAATCTTATATTTTTCACAAAAAACCTGGAATAGTCTTTAAGAAAGTAAATGGGGTAAATTTTGACTTTCAACAATAGTGCAAAATCTTTACTTCATACATGCGGAAGTGATCATGTGACTCAAACACATGTCTGCTGTCCTCAGGATGTACCATCAGGCCACAGTGATGGCGCTGCTCTCCCGTCTGTGGCATGTGCGTAAGCGTGCTCAGCAGACTATGAAGAAACTCCTGTCCTCGCTGGGCGGCTCCAGCCTGGCCCACGGCCTTCTGGGAGAACTGCGTGTCGTCATCAACAAACACAAGGTGAGGGATAACAAGGAACGGAACGATTACTCTACACTGGTGCGTTTTGTATGTGCTCACTCTTACGTCTCTTGAATCAGATTCTGCCGTCAGATGTTGTTTTTACGGAGACGAGCGAGCTCACCGAGATCGGACGCTCTTACATCACCCCGCGGATCCTGCTGGACGCTCTGAGCGTGATCTGCTCGGTGGCGGCTCAGTGGAACGACCCGGTGGAGACTGAGAAACTAGCCCTGGATATTCTCATCGTAACCCATCATCCGTCCATCGGTCCGTCTCTCTGATGCATCCGTACAGGAATATCCCAACAGCTGCTCCTGAATCCTGTTAATCTCGCTCTTTCTCTTTCAGTGGCCGTCAGGTCTGAGATGTGGCCTTCTCTGCTGTCCACCATGAAGCTGGACGCTGCTGAATTCATCGATAAACACCTGGAGATGGTTCTACCTCGCCTGCTAGAAGCAAACACAGACAATCAGGTCTGACTGGCTGCATTTACAGTCCAACTGTGTTATTTTTAGTGCTGTAGATAGGGGTGGGCGATATGGCAAGTTTTTGTTTTTTTTTTTAGAAATATCACAATTCACGATTTTATCACAATTCTTTGCCATGTGGGTTTTACTATTTTGCACGTTTTTGCAAGCGAATTTCCCTATTATAAAGACAAAGCCTTTCAAAGTAACAAATATAAAAAGAATGGTGGATATTTAGGCGAAAGTGGGCGAAAATAAAAATCTTTGTCATTATTTTATCTTTGTTATTAAAAATAAGAACAACACATTACAAATGAACAAAATCTCGCTCTTTCTCTTTCAGTGGCCGTCAGGTCTGAGATGTGGCCTTCTCTGCTGTCCACCATGAAGCTGGACGCTGCTGAATTCATCGATAAACACCTGGAGATGGTTCTACCTCGCCTGCTAGAAGCAAACACAGACAATCAGGTCTGACTGGCTGCATTTACAGTCCAACTGTGTTATTTTTAGTGCTGTAGATAGGGGTGGGCGATATGGCAAGTTTTTGTTTTTTTTTTTAGAAATATCACAATTCACGATTTTATCACAATTCTTTGCCATGTGGGTTTTACTATTTTGCACGTTTTTGCAAGCGAATTTCCCTATTATAAAGACAAAGCCTTTCAAAGTAACAAATATAAAAAGAATGGTGGATATTTAGGCGAAAGTGGGCGAAAATAAAAATCTTTGTCATTATTTTATCTTTGTTATTAAAAATAAGAACAACACATTACAAATGCACATAATATACAAATAAAACAAACAGTGCTTTATTTTCAGGTACAATAGGTGTATTTAGCAGGAGCATTCAAGGAACTGAATGAACAAATATAAAATAAAACACTATATAGATTGATTCCTATTAAAGCATCTGTATTAAAGTTTTTCAGTCAAGAATAGTGAGTGATTTTTCTCTGCATTTTGTTGTTTTATTAACATTAAAGGAATAGTTCACCCAAAAATAAAAATTCTGTCATCTGTCTGTAGACATGTGCCGGTATTCAGTAATGCATATATCACGGTAATGAATATGCACGATATTGTTATCGTGGGCACTTCAAAATACCATGAATAATTATTTATTATAAATTATTCAGATTTTTTGAATGCATTAAGAATATTTTTCCCATCAACAGATTACAATGCACAACACAGCTGTATGCGTGAAAGACGCATGTGCACTCTCATGTAAACCAGCACGGATGAGAAACGCATGGCGGAGCACGTGAGAGACGCTCTGGATAAAGCGCACATTCACTCTCTGACAGCAGATGGCGCTAAACTGCAGAAAATGCTGCCGGTACCCCCGAAACCCTGTAAATAAAGCAGCTGCACTACTTTCTAAAACGTATTTAAATAGTTTAAATAGCCATTCAGATTTTTGTATTTGCAGTGGTGTTCATAACAGCGGCAAGTACTTAAATATTTAGTCTTAATAGACTTATTTTCACACTTTTTTTTTACATTTTAATCTGGACTACAACATGCCCTTGATATTGTTTGAAAGTGTTTTGATACTTTATTTTTCGGTCACACTTTACATTAGGGCTTCATTAGTTGACATTATGTTAATTAATTAGTTAACAAACTGCCAATGAAAAATTCTTCTAAACATTAATTAATCTTAGGTAATTCCAATATTTAGTAACACATGGTTAAAATCAAAAGTTGCAACTGTGTTATTTAATGAGCTAACGAACTAAGAGTTGTATTTTTTAACAAAGATGAATATGTTTGAAAGTGTTTTGATACTTTATTTTTCAGTCACACTTTACATTAGGGCTTCATTAGTTGACATTGTTAATTAATTAGTTAACAAACTGCCAATGAAAAATTCTTCTAAACATTAATTAATCTTAGGTAATTCCAATATTTAGTAACACATGGTTAAAATCAAAAGTTGCAACTGTGTTATTTAATGAGCTAACGAACTAAGAGTTGTATTTTTTAACAAAGATGAATAACTTCTGTAGCAAATGTAGATATTGCTCGTGAATGTTAATGCATTAAGGTTGACTAATGGGATCTTATTGTAAAGTGATACCTGTTGGTCTTTATTCTTTTGCACTTTAATCTGTGTAAAATTTTTTTACTTTATACATTTTTGTGTATGCTTTATTGTATTTAAATATTCAGCTATTTTTGTTATAAGAAAAAAGTTATTAAACCTGTTATACTGTATTATGACAACACTTTTTTGCAACTAAATTTCAATATCGTGACAATACCGTATACCGTGATAAAACTAATCGCAACATGAAAATTTGATACCGTCTGTCTGTCAATTCTGTCATAGTGTTTTATTTTTATACCATCACTTACTCAAAAGTTGTTTTAAACCTGAATGAGTTCGCAGATTAATCGCCTTCGATTATGAACGCGATATTGCGTAGCTTGTCAGTGATCTGCGACTCTGTGTAGTAAATGCTGCTCCATCTGAAAGCATGTGATGGAGATTTACTACTGTTCACAGAACCGGCTTTACTGACGAGATGTGCATGACAATCGCATGCAATTTATCATGCAGCCCTAGTTTCTTTCTTCTGCTGAACATAAATGCTATTTTGAAGAATGTGGAAAACCAAACAGTTGCTGGTCCACAGTGACTTGCATAGTATTTATTTCCTACTATCAAATACGATGTGGACCAGCAACTGTTTGGTTACCCACATTCTTCAAAATATCTTCTTTTGTGTTCAGCACAAGAAAGAAATTAATACAGATTTGGGACAACGTGAGTGAGTAAATAATGACAGATTTTAATGACATGTTTAATACTGTCCCTTTAAGACCTGCAAGCATCTAATATACAGGCACGCATCCGTTTCTCTCTCAACTGTGTACTTTCATTTTAGACATAACCAACTGAGCCTATATGTAAACCTTGTGTGTTTTGACAATATTAGCACAAAAGATGGCTTAGTTCTGTAATCAGGCACTGTTAGACAGGCTTTTTAGTGCGTGCGAATGAAATGCTTGATCGGCAAGGCTTTAAAGCACATGCAAATGATGTATTTTTATGATTGCAAATAAGTGCGGTGTCCTGTGCGAGTAACTCTTATCGCCGAGATGAAATTAGATGTGAATGTATGTCGCATTGTACAGCATAGAGACGGAGGCGCCAGAACTGCAGCTGATAGAATGTGCGCTGTAGCACGATACTACGATATTTCTTAAAAAGTAGATCGTGGAGACATTTTTATCGTCCACGATCAAAAATCGTCATATCGCACACCCCTAGCTGTAGATATATATCACTCTACAAAAATGCAACAATATGTGTCATAGACAGTGACAATATATATTGTGTGTAGTTCACCAAAAATTCAAGTTTAACATTTAATTTAATCTTTAATTTTGTTTTTATTCACATAAACAATGATCAACGCGCATACAAATAGCGCATCAAATATGGTAAACCCACCCGGAAGCTCACCCTTTTGAGCTTTCATGTTTATTAATTAACTATTATATAGCTTTTATAGTAATTAAATTGATTAACTAAAATTAGAATACATTATTTAATAAAATGCAATACTTCAAATATTTTGTGTCTAACAAAACACTGTATTTTTAGCAAAGCTCTTTCTCTTTTCTGGTTAATAAACAGTACTTTTTGTTAACTGGCTAGCACGTCTATGAAAGCTTGTTTCCACCATGGATTAAAAATAAAAAAGATAATTGCAGCTATTTATTTCATAATTCAGACTTTTTTGAAATCACAATTGTGAGTTCTTTTCTCAAAATTCAGACTTTTTTGTCACAATTCTGAGAAAAAAGTCAAAATTCCGAAATAAACAGAAATGGGAGATGTAAATGCAAAATTGCATGTTTACATTCTCAGAATTCGAGTTTATATCTTGCAATTCTGAATTTATATCTCTCAATTCTGATTTATATCACTCAATTTTGAGTTTACATCTCACACTTCAGCCTTTTTTGTGACTTTCTTGTGACATAGTCACAGTTACTTTTTTTTTTTTTATTCCGTAAAAAAAAAAAAACAATTGCGAGTTCTGAGAAAAAAGTCAGAATTGTGAGAAAGTCAGTAAGGTTCTGTTGATATCTGGCAATTTTTTTTGTTTTTTTTTTGGAAAAGAATTCCAAATTGTGAGATAAAAAGTTGCAATTACTGTTTTCACTTTTTTTATTCCGTGGTGTAAACAGGATTCCATATATGTCATAGAAGTAATCATTTGAAACTTAATATGTCATGTTACACCCTAGTCACGTTGTGTTGTCAGATTGATATAATAGGACACACATTCAGATTCGGACAGATTTCTGTTGTGTTTATGGTTGACATTGTGTGTCTCTCTCTCCGTAGGCTGTTCAGAATGCTGTCGGTTCTCTGTCGCTTCTGTCTCCCACCAAACTGCTGCCGCGTGTCATGGATTATGTGACCCAGCGCTTGTCCAATCCGGCGCTGAGGCAGGTGACGCGTCAGGAGTATGCCATCATGCAAACGCCGGAGGGAGAACTTTACGACAAGAGCATCATTATGAGGTAAAGTCAACTGAACAAGGTGGAGTGAATACACATTCTGAGATGAATGAATGAGAATCACATGGATCGGGTAGTTTCTAGTAAGCGTTGTTGTCTTGTTTTTGGCAGCGCTCAGCAGGAGAGCACAAAGAAAGGCAACATGAAAAGAGAGAATAAGGCATATTCCTTCAAAGAGCAGATCATTGAACTGGAGCTTCAAGAGGTGAGAGAGAAATACAACAAATGATCCGCTCAAATAGAAAAGGAGGCGAGTCGTTAACTACTGGGTCATTCTGTGTCAAATCAACCAAGTTTCAGAAACTTCCCCGGCTCAAATTTTAGATTTTGCTAATATTTTTTTCTGAAAAAAGATGAACATGTATAGTGATGAAAGCCAAAATATGAAATCCCATGGATGAATATTTATTGAGTATTCCACTATTTTGTAGAGAGGGGTCAAAATGGCAATTTTCACCTGAGATTCAGAGCCAAATTACAGGGGGGTAAAAATGACTTCAGAAAGATGGCAGCATCATCAGTAAATTCTGTTGACTTTAGCTATCTTTGTTGCATTATGTGCCAATGGTGACCATTCAAAAATGGGGAACACTTTTCAAGTTTTGCATGCCTGTAACTCAGGAAGTATTAAAGATATCTTAATGCCCTTTTAGATATTGGGTCTTAACAAACATTATAGTAATAGTCATAGTAAAATATAGTAATGAATGAGTATAAATATTTCAGCAATTTTTGTGCATCTTGCAATTGTGTATAATTTCTACATATAAAAAAGTATCCTAATAATAATTTGGTGTGTTTATCATGATGAAAAAATAAAATGTTAAATTATAAATATATTAACGATATTTAATAACTGAGATATATTCCCCCAGTTTCACTGACAAGGCTTAAGCCTTGTCCCAGACTAAAATGTAAGTCTGAGCTGTTTCAACTGAAAGAAACTTGCACTGATTGTTCTTAAAATATATCAATGCCTTTGTTTTGTCTCAAGATGCACACCAGTAATGTTTTTTGTTGTTTGTTGTTTTTTGTAAGGCAGGTTTATAAAAATTACTTGAATGTCCTAATTGAACTATGTCCTAATCCTGGCTTAATCTAAGCACTGTCTGTGAAACCTGGCCTGCAAAATATGTTGCTGAATATTTTAGTTTGATAATATTTGTTAATAAACTAATTAAAATACAGGGTTTTGATAAATCAGGGATGGCCCACGTTGCCTGAAAATACATTTGTCTGGAATGCATGATCTCTAAATTAATATTGGTATATATCTTGCAAATACCATATTAGACTGTATGAACTGAATTAAAATGGTATATTACAGCTAGACCTTAAAGTTAACTAAACTGAAAAGAAAAAAAAGAAAAGATACTCAGAAACATACTTGATACTCAGAAAGACACCTTCAAATCACAAGACTCTGCCATCGTTTACAAGCTCCCCCTTGTGTTTGTCTTGTAGGAGATCAAGAAGAAAAAAGGCATCAAAGAGGAGATCCAGCTGACCAGCAAGCAGAAGGAGATGATGCAGAACCAGCTGGAGAATGAGTCTGCCATCCGCAAGCGTTTGCAGGAGGTGAGAGGTCATACGGTACCGAAGACCACCTGAGATGCCCCCATCAGTGTGAACAAACGACTGAGCCGCATCTCTGTCTCTCTTGTTCTGTCTCAGCTGGATGGGGAGCTGCAGTGTGCGGTCGGTCTGTTGGAGGTGGCTCTGGCCCGTCGTCCTCCTTTGATCTGGATGCATCTTCCTGGAGTTCTGCAGGTTGTTCTGCCCCTCCTTCAGTCTCCTCTGGCTGCTCCCCGCGTCAAACAGGTCTTCCTGCACATCGGCGTCTCTCTCATGCCTAAAGAACTGCACTACCTGGGTATGCCTTCCTTTTCCTGTTTGTTTATAACCGTTTGCTCTTATTAAATGTCTTCACTTGTATTTGTTGTCCTTGTTTTCACTTATAAATTTTTTTTTTTTTTTATGCAAATACATATTTAATGCTGCCCAACTTTGTTTTTGCGTATATCAATAACAGATGTCGTATATTTGGTTTAGTGTGTGATTGTGGCTCAAGTGAATATGCATTTGTGTAAATAAAATTTTATTAAATTTGAAAAGTGTATTATCTCAACTGCTAAAACAATTGACATTTTTAAAGTGAATATGCATTTGTGTAAATTAAATTAAAAAAAATTTATTTCAACAGTTAACAATTTACATTTCTAAAAGAAATAAATACTGTCTAAATAATAAATAAATGTCTAAATAAAACATAATAAAAGTATTATTTTATATTCATCTGAATTCATCTGAATATTCATCTGTGTAAATAACATTTAATTTAAGGGGGTCATATGATGTTGCTAAAAAGAACATTATTTTGTGTATTTGGTGTAATGAAATGTTTGTGGTTTAAGGTTCAAAAAACACATTATTTTCCACATACTGTACATTATTGTTTCTCCTCTATGCCCCGCCTTTCTGATACACGTCAATTTTTACAAAGCTCATCGGTCTGAAAAGCGAGGTGTGTTTGATTGGCCAGCTATCCAGTGCGTTGTGATTGGCCGAATTCCTCAAGCGTGTGACGGAAATGTTACGCCCCTCACCATACTGTGATGCCCTGTCCAGCCGGCGTGACGAGACAAAAACATTAAAACCCATTATAAACAAGGCATTTGTTGCATCCAGTGGGGACATAATTACGGATTATAATGACTCATACTGTCTTTTTACGCGTTGCATCGCGCCGCGTAAACATAAATCCATGTCTGCATTTGTAATTGGAGAAATGACAAACAACAAGCCCTACTCTACACTGCCCAAAAAAACTCGCTTTAAATATATAAAAT
>NW_015554181.1:1056542-1076733 GCF_001515605.1 Sinocyclocheilus anshuiensis
TGCGCTGGACACATCTTAATATTTGGGTCGAACTGTTCTGGAACAATGTTGTATATACAACTTAACCACTGATTTCTAGTCTTGTCCTCTTTTGGAAGGCCAAACAAAGTAGTTTCGCTTTCACAACGAAACACAGCGTCACACACGGCGGGCTAGAGTGAGCGGTGGCCAGCGGATTCGACGAAGGAGCGTCCGGTGGGCTTGCGGCAACATTTATTTAGAAAACACACAGCACCTTCACGACATGGAGGCGGCGGCGGCAACAACAATACTATAGCAAGAATAAAAGTTACGCCTTCTTTCTTTGCGTGAACATTTAGGCGGCGTTATGCAAATCTTCCCACATCGTGACGTAGACATGTGGGGCGTGTTAGAACGAGCCGTTTTAGGTAGGCGTGGTTGACTCTTAACTTTTATAAAGAATATCTCTTTGGATTTGAGACTTTAGTCTTTGCAACCTTACAGATCTGATTGATTTATGCACCAAGAGCTTGTAACACTCCAAAGAGAAAGGAAAAATTGAAATCGCATCATATGACCCCTTTAAAAATATATTATTTCAACAGCTAAAACAATTGACATTTCTAAGTGAATATGCATTTGTGTAAATAAAATTGCATTAAAAATATGCATAAATAATAATAAAATAAAAAGTAAAATAATAACATTTTAAAAATCATTTAACCAGCTAGAAATCTCCTCATAAAATCTCTATACAATGATTTTTAAATGCCTAATACAGCAGTAATTGGCTACTAGAAAAATCATCAGTTTACGTTCATTAAATGTCTTCACTTCACGGTTTTAACTTTATTTAGGCCTTTGTTTCACATATGAATAATTCATGTAAGTTAGGTTTAATGCAAGTGCATGCTTAAAGCTGCCTGAGATCATTTCTGCATGTGTGAATAACAGTTGTCTTACCTTTGGTTTCATATGATTCAAATCTGTGTTTTTCTCGGTTAATTTAGCGGTTCTCATGGGTCATGTGACCTTGCGTCAGCTGAAGCCAGAGTGTGATTTGGATCCTGCCTGGGCTCAAGAAGATCTGAACACAGCAACGCAACGAACCATCTCACTGCTGCACACAAACACAGCACTTCAGAGAGATGGCAAGACCGGTGAATAACACACACCCACATGTGGGACAGTCATCAAAACTAAATTAAAACTATGGCAGGCCATTTTAACATTTAATCTAAGTATAAAACATGCCAGAATCTGTTTTCATGCTACTAGTACTTCCATTAGGTAGTAGTACTTATTAGGGATGTGTGCGACGACTAATTTGACTGACGTTTAAACGAAAGTTTTGTATCCGACTAGTCTAAAAGCAAGAAACCCCCAAAAGATGGTAAGAAAAAAAATTCCTCTGTGCGTGCATTTATCATATATAATAGCCTATATTTGAAATACTTAATCTATGAATCACACTGTCAAATCCCTCAATGAATTCTGCTTGCCGCACACTTGCCTCGCGTTATCATCATTTCATTTTAGGCGGACGTTAAAAAGAAAAAAAAAGGTATACACTCAACGTCGGCCAAAGCATAGCTTATTTATTCAAATCAGCTGGGGAAATGCAGAACAATGGAAAATCAATCAATAGCCTGACAGAATTCTTAATCTTCATATAACGTTAGCCAACATATTAAAACAAGTCAAAAACAATAGGAAGGTTTATCAAGAAATAGCATTAAAACGGCTTTTAAAAACGTACTTTGTGTAGGCTATATCGTCTAAAAACAAAATGCAACAATGCCCATTTTACTTACTCAGACCATGTGTTATTTGTTCAGTGAAATTATCAACGTGGTCTGGTGAAAGACAGGACCTGAGGCGATTAACAATAAAATTCCTGCACTTGAAAAAACGCGCTCGGCAGGAACTGAAGTCGCAGGCAAGCAGAGATAACGAAAAGCAAGCTGATTGAGTTTCAGAAAGCGCCTGGACATCCCGCACCACCACCAAAGTGGGTCTTCGTTAGAGGAATAGATGGCGCGGACGGGATCGCAGCACCGGCGGGTTGTAGTGAATGACGTGATTGACATTTGCTGGCTTTGGCCAGCCTCTAAGCTAACGCCTACGTGCCTGTATTGAATATGATTACGCATCGCTCCAGTAGAGTTATTGTAAGACAATTTATTTGAAATTACACAGTTTACACACACCTTTTTAGTTTCCTTCTAATTCAAAATAATCCCACACCTTCTCGTCTTTCGCATGGTCATTTTTGAACTCGCCCCAACTGACACGAAGAAAACGCATGTGAAGTCTAAGGGTAAAAATGTAGTTTCCGCCCAGATAAACTTTTTAAAATAATGTATTATTTTTCAAACGTTTTATTTTAACTTGTTATTTAAAATGTTTTAAATGCAATGTTAAAATGACGGTAATTTGAATGATAAAATTGTTTTTTTTTTGTTTTGTTTTTTTCCTGTTATGTAATCGACTATTGTTTTCAGTGTCGACTAGTAGGAGCTGTACCGTTTAGTCGACTAGACCCGCACATCCTTAGTACTTATTAGCTACTAGTGCTTATTCTTTAGCTACTAGTACTGTTTTAAAAGATACTAATACTTATTCATTAGATACTAGTTCTTATTTATAATTTACTGGTACTCATTCATTACATACTAGTACTTAGATACTAGAATGTATTCATTACCTGTGATATAGATACTACTACTTACTATTAGATACTAGTACTTATTCATTAGATACTAGTACCTATTAAACTGATAATAGTACTTATTCATTAGATACCACTACTTATTTCAGTAGTGACTTCAGTAGTAACTATTCTGTTGATACTAGTAACACATTTTTTCCCCATTGACTTCTATGGGAATCTGTCATTCAGATATCAACTATTCAGTTCTGACTAGTATGTATTACAATAGTGACTAGCAATGTTCCCTCTAATTTTTTTTCTTGCTGAGCAAAACTTTTCTCTATTTGGAGGACATTTCGGCCACCTGAGCAAAAACATTCTTTATACCAGACTTGTACAGCGGGCGCACAAAAAAGTGTGTAACTTTTAACTGTAATGCTATTTATATTTGATTTGACCCTTGATGTAACTAAATGATGTACATTTTAGGTTACCTGAGAAAACATTTTTTTACAGTGTAATACACTGCCGTTCAAAAGTTTGGGATCAGTAAAGTTTTTTTAAAGACGTTTCTTATGCTCATCAAGGTTGTATCTATTTGAAATATTATTGCAATTTAAAATAAAGTTTTCTATTTTAATATGCTTTAAAATATAATTTATTCCTGTGAAGCAAAGCTGAATTTTCAGCATCATTACTCCAGTCTTCAGTGTCACATGATCCTTCAGAAATCATTCTAATATGCTGATTTATAATCAATGTTGGAACATTTCGGCCACCTGAGCAAAAACATTCTTTATACCAGACTTGTACAACGGGCGCACAAAAAAGTGTGTAACTTTTAACTGTAATGCTATTTATATTTGATTTGACCCTTGATGTAACTAAATGATGTACATTTTAGGTTACCTGAGAAAACATTTTTTACAGTGTAATACACTGCCGTTCAAAAGTTTGGGATCAGTAAAGTTTTTTTAAAGACGTTTCTTATGCTCATCAAGGTTGTATCTATTTGAAATATTATTGCAATTTAAAATAAAGTTTTCTATTTTAATATGCTTTAAAATATAATTTATTCCTGTGAAGCAAAGCTGAATTTTCAGCATCATTACTCCAGTCTTCAGTGTCACATGATCCTTCAGAAATCATTCTAATATGCTGATTTATAATCAATGTTGGAAACAGTTGTGCTGCTTAATATTTTTTGGGACCTGTGATACTTCCAGGATTCTTTGATAAATAAAAAGTTAAAAAGAACCGTGTTTATTCAAAATATACATTTTGTGTTACAATATACACTACTATTCAGAAGTTTGGGGTCAGTACATTTTTTCTTTTTTTTTTTTTTAAAGAAATTAATATTTTTATTCAGCAAGGATATGTTAAATGTATAAAAAGTGATAGTAAAGACTTTCTGTTTTGAATAAATGCTTTTCTTTTTAACTTTTTATTCATCAAAGAATCAAAGAAAAAAGTATCACAGGTTCCAAAAAAATATTAAGCAGCACAACAGTTTCCAGCACTGATAATAAATCAGCATATTAGAATGATTTCTGAAGGATCATGTGGCACTGAAGACTGGAATAATGATGCTGAAAATTCAGCTTTGCTTCACTGGAATAAATTATATTTTTAAAGTATATTAAAATAAGGAAACCCATATTAGAAATTTCAATAATATTTCACAATATTTCTGGGTTTTTTTCTGTATTTTGATCAAATAAATACAGCCTTGAGCATAAGAGACTCCATTAAAAAACAAGGTCAATTATTTATTAGGTTTATAATATAGGCCTAACAATATAATATAATATCAAAACAAACTGAAGCATTTTAACTAATAGAATAGAATACAATACAATACAAACTGAAGCATTTAAACTGATAGAATAGAATAGAAAACAAACTGAAGCATTTAAACTAATAGAATAGAATAGAAAACTAACAAAAGCATTTAAACCGAGATTTGCTTCACTGGAATAAATTATATTTTTAAAGTATATTAAAATAAGGAAACCCATATTAGAAATTTCAATAATATTTCACAATATTTCTGGGTTTTTTTCTGTATTTTGATCAAATAAATACAGCCTTGAGCATAAGAGACTCCATTAAAAAACAAGGTCAATTATTTATTAGGTTTATAATATAGGCCTAACAATATAATATAATATCAAAACAAACTGAAGCATTTTAACTAATAGAATAGAATACAATACAATACAAACTGAAGCATTTAAACTGATAGAATAGAATAGAAAACAAACTGAAGCATTTAAACCGAGAACTGTAAGCTAAATATATATTTTTAAAAACATGAACGTGAATTCTTCTATAGCTATCTAAACATCCCTATGAAGGATAGTTTGCACAATGCACCTGTGTGTGACTGTAAATTGTTACCGTTCTGTGCCCATCATCCGACTTAATCAAGCCACTCTTCTTTAATACATGATGACGTTTTATTTCACATGTCATTGGTTTGCGTTGGCTCTCGCGTTGAGCTATTTTGTCCGCAACTATTGAAGTATTCGGTACAGGGACTCATTTGGCGCACATCATTCTCTTTCTGTGAAACCTGTAAACCACATTCACCAGTTCTAACTCTATAGTGGTTTGCCCGAGCATTGCAATTCTTTCATAATTGATATCTGAATGACAGATCCCATAGAAGTCGATGGCAACAATTTCTAATTTGTTACTAGTAACAGTAGAATAGTTACTTGTCACAATTGAAATAAGAACTAATATTTAATGAATATGTACTATTATCTTTAAAAAGTTACTAGTAGCTAAAGAATAAGCACTAGTACTTAATGGAATAGATACTAGTAGCTAAAAAATAAGTACCAGTAGTATTAAAATAGATGATAGTACGTTTTAAGCATTAAACGTTAAAATGGCTTGCCATATTACAACAGGTTTTGGTGCAAGAAATGGACTTCATAGTTCAAAAAATATTAAAGACATGTAGTTTGAAGTAAGGACGCCTCTGATTTAAAGACTCATTAGAGATGTATTTGTGTGTTGAGTTGCAGGATCAGGTGCATTTGTCCTGTCAGCGCCGGCGTTCTCCTTCTGTTTCCCGCTGCTGCAGGCGGTGTTGAGTCAGAGCAGCGGATCCTCAGAGGAGACCGAGCTCATGATGACCCACGCACTGCAGGTCATCAACACACACGCACAGCTGCGGGCGAAATTCAACGAAAGCGACACACTCATAGACGAGGTACCGTTGGGTTTTCAACTAGTTGCTTTGTCATTAATCTGTGTTTTTGATTTTATGATTTGTCAACTTTGCAGTAACTGAAATTTTGACATCTGGATTTGAATTTGATCAGATATTAATAGTTAGGAATAAATCAAGATTTATAAAGGCATGTAAGTGTTCTTATATTTAATTAAATAGCATGCAAATGAATGCCATACTTTTCTTTCATGACTTGTAGTGAATGAAGGAATTGTTAAATGATTGACCAGTTACATACACCAAGGATATTATGAAATTAAAGGGTTAGTTCACCCAAAAATGAAAGTTAGCCTGTTATTTACTCACCCTCAAGCCATCCTAAGTGTATATGACTTTCTTCTTTCAGACAAATCCAATCGGAGTTATATTAAAAATTGTCCTGGCTATTTCAAGCGTTATTATTGGAGTGTTTCTGTTCAACAGTCCAAAACACGTGAAATAAAGTGCATGCATCCGTAATAAAACATGCCTCACACGGCTCCGGTGGGTGAATAAAGGTCTCCTGTAGCAAATCCATGCATTTTTGTAAGAAAAATATCCTTATTTCAAACGTAATAAACATTTCTCTTTCGCTTCATCTAACTGTGGTACGCGGAAGCAGTTCTGGCGGCTGACATAGGACGTCGGCGTTGTGTGATTAGTGACGAACGCGGAGAGAGAACAAAACAAAACGCCGGTCATGTATTAGAAGTACAAACCGAGGATTTGTTAAGAAAAATGTTGGAGGATTTCAATATAAGCCAAGAGGAGACTGGTTTTCCTTCGGTAAAGTAAGGAAACTTTGCTTCTTTTGCTCCTGTAAACAAACTCGTGAGACTAGCATATTTCAGAGGCGCGCAACACGTACATCATCCGTCCACATACAACAGTCCACAGAAGTGAGAGAAAAGTGTTTATGATGTTTGAAATATGGATATTTTTCTTATGAAAACGCATTGATTCACTAAAGGAGGCCTTTATTCACGCCTCGGAGCCATGTGAGGCTAATACGTTTTATTACGGATGCGTGCGCTTTATTTAACATGTTTTGGACTGTTAAAGAGAAACACCCGCCCCCTGCAATAATAACGCATGGAATAGCCAGGACAATTTTTAATACAACTCCGATTGGATTCTTCTGAAAGAAGAAAGTCATATACACCTAGGATGCCTCGAGGGTGAGTAAATCACAGGCAAATTTTCATTTTTGGGTGAACTAACCCTTTAACTGAATTTAGTTGGATTGTGTTATGTGTCGTCAATTCAGGTTTAAAAAAATTTTTATATATTCAGTTATACCATACATGATATTTTTATATTATACAATATAAAAAAGTTTACAAAATGAGATTATTACAATTGTTCAAGTATAAAAAGAAATGTAGTAAAAAGAAATAAAAAATTCACTAATACAAATATATAGTCTTCATTTAAAAATATATATTAGAAAAAGATTATTAAAATAAAAATTATATTGAGGATTAAAAATAAAAAATAAATCATTTTTAATTACTTTAAATACAGATTTTATTAAAAAAATTTCAATTATACCTTTACAACCAAATAATATAAATTAATAGCTGACGTTATTATTCTGAAATTATTAAAATTACATTCAGATAGGAAACAGTAGAAATGTAGTAAATTTATTTAAAATTCAATAATAAAAATATTCAGTTATGTTTATCTAAAAATATAAAATTAAAGTAATAAATGAAAGTATTAAGATTATATTCAAGTTTAAAAATTAAATGTAATCATAAATTACAAATTCAATAATAAAACCTATCTATATAAAAATTTTAATGAGTACAATTTCAATTTTATTCATGTTTAAAACAAATGTTTTAAACAAGAATATATATTTTAAAAATCACTAATAAAAATGTAGCTTTCTCTGTGCATGTTATTAAAGAAAAATCTCATAAAATGTCAGAAATGCACATTTAGAATGATTCTATCCATGTCTTTATAACTGAAACCCCAGCAGTTTATAATTAAGGTTTTTTTCTATTTGTCCAGAACGGCCCAGAGCTGCTGCCCAGAGTCAGTATGCTGCTGCTCTTGACCAAAGTGATCGGCACGTCCAACCCTCGCCTTCAGGTAGAGACTCACATCCAGATCAGCACTCAGACACACACACAGTGTTTGAGGAGAGTTGTGATGGAGTGTGTGTGTGTTGTAGGTGCTGGCATCAGGCTGTCTGACGGCGCTGTGTGCCAGCGCTGGAGGGCAGGAGGGATGTGCGCTCGCCGAACAGCCTGAGATTGACGCTCTGCTGGAGGCTTTACTGTCCTCGTGCTTCTGTGTCAGAGACGCTGCGCTCAGGGTCAGTGCCTTTCTCTTTCTGACGCATGTGACATATTAAGAAATCCTTTTAATCAAAGCCAGTTGACTCTTGTAGGGTCTGCTGGAGATGGAGTTTGCATTGCCCACCGACAGCGCTGACGCCAGCGGTCTGAAGATGCTGAGGAGACTGTGGGTGGCCAAATTTGATGTGGAGGAGGAGGGCAGAGCGCTGGCGGAGAAGTGAGTCATGCACATTTTCACACTTCAGCTTCTGGTGCTGGTCCTAATGGGAGTTTGGTTGGTACTAAAGCTGCTTTCCAAACTCAGACACAGCAGGAAACAACACACAAAATGGTTTATTATGTAGACTTCAGTGCAGTTCACGGTTATGAAAGCAATCCTGGCTAGTTTGTGGAAGTGAACTGCTGTTGATGTATAATTTTTATAGTTAATATTTGTCATAACATTTCTCATTTGTGTCAATAAAATAAAACGATAATGAATTATTTTACCAGCTGATAATAATAATAATAAAATAAATTAAAATATTTCACCAGCTAAAATCATGGACATTTCTAAAAGTGAATACACATTTGTGTAAATAAAATAGTGAAAATAAAAGAAAAATATTATTTCACCAGCTAAAATAATATTTCTAAAGTGAATGCAAATTTGTGTCAAAATGAAATAAAATAAAAATACATTATTTTACCACCTAAAATAATCAACCTTTGGAAAGTAAATATATGCATTTGTATACATAAAATGATAATATAAAGTAGATAATATATTGTTTCACCAGCTAAAATAATTGACATTTCTAAAGTGAATTTAAATATTTTGTGAACATTTATTTATATCAAAGTAAAATTTTATAAAAAATATTTCACCCGTGAAAATAATTGAAATTTTAAAGTGATGCAATTGTGTAAATAAAAATACAGCTAAAAATAGAAATTTTTAAAGTGAATATGCATTTGTCAAAATAAAATGAAAATTAATAAATAAAATGTAAAAAAAAATATGATTTTACCTGCTAAAATAATTGGCATTTATGCATTTGTATAAAAAAATAAATAATGAACTGAAGTTTAGAGTTGAGATGTTGTGCAGTGGTGAGTCTTGCTCATGCAGTGTGTCTGTCTCAGACTCTGGCAGGCTCTGTGTCTGGATCTGGTCCCTGAGCTGTGTTCGCTCCTGATTGAGGATGTGATCCACCACGAGGAGGCGGTGCGTTCGGCGGGGGCCGAGGCTCTGTCCAGTGCCGTCAGCCAGTACCGCGAACAGTCGGCCACCGTCCTGACCCAACTCACGGAGCTCTACCACCAGAAACTCTACGTGAGTCTCGCACCCCACATGAGTCTTTCATCACCGCAGCTAGTGCTGGGCGGTATACCGAATACCGGTGTTTATTTTTGTTATGATATGAATTTTTTAAATACATGCTGCTTAAACAACATTCGGAACGCGACACTGTTTGAAAGGGGTCCCTTTTCACTGTTGCACTGTGGTGAGGGAACAGCTGTATGTGTTACTAAGCGTGAGCAGCGGCCTCCCAGAGAGAACGACAATTGAGTTTAATCTGTGAAATTAAAACCGCTGCGTTCACTGTCATAAATCACTCAGATGCTCATTTTGAATTCATTGCCCTACTATTTAAACTTTAATGGCCGTCATTGTGAAGGCGAGTCATTGTGGATTGTGGTTTGCGTGAGTGAATGGGACGGCTTTGATTTAACGCTCAGTGATGTTTGTGTTCAGAGACCTCCTCCGGTTCTGGACACTCTGGGACGCGTCATTTCTGAAGCTCCTCCTGACCAATGGGAGGCCAGGTGAGAGAATGATTCTATGAGTTGTTATAGAAATTATAGTTGGAGAGTTTCTCTATTTTTTTTATTTTGTTTGAGTTTTATTTTTAGTTTTTAGTTTTCATTCATTCATTCATTCATTCATGATATCTTTGGACAACATCTGTGTAGGTGTCAGTTAATAAAAATTATAGCTATTTAGAACATTTCTCATTTTTAGTTTTCTGTTTTTGATTTCAGTCTCTTTTTTATTTCAGTTTTAGTTTTAATTATTAGTTTTCATTTATTTATTCATTAATTTATGATATATATGGACAACATCTGTGGCAATGTTAGAGTTGTTATAAAAAATATAGTTACTTAGAAAATGTCTCTAATATTTTTAGCTTTTTGATTTCAGTTTAGTTTTAGTCTTAATTTTTAGCTTTCATTTATTTATTTATGATGTCTTTGGACAACATCCAAAGACGTTGGATGTTGGCAGAGTTGTAAAATGGGAGAGTTATAAAAAAGACAGTTTAGAAAATTTCTCTTGCTTTTTTTTTTTTTTTGGCGAGTTCAGTTTAGTTTTAGTCTTTATTTTTAGTTTCCATTCCTTCCTTCCTTTCCTCTCTTCCTTCCTTCCTTCATTTATTTATTTGTTATATCTTTGGTCAACATTTGTGGCGATGTTGAAGTTATGTCTCTCTTCTTTTTTCTTTTTCTTTTTGATTGTTTTTTTTTTATTTATGATGTCTTTTGACAACATTTGTTGCAATGACAATTTATTAAAGAGGGGTATTATAAAAATTGTAGTTATTTAGATTTTTTTTTTTGTGTTTTTTTTTTTTTATTTTATTTTTAATTAATTAATTTATTTAGTTTTATTTATTTATTTTTTGAACATGATTACTTTTTAGTTTTTGTTTCAGTTGGCTATTAGTTTTAATTTTCATCCTTATAATATTTAATTTTTTAACCAAATCCTTTTGTTTAGCTGGTCATGTTAAATGACTGCATATCTTGACATAGACAAGCTAGTCATGTCATTCTCATGTTTATATGCTTATATTAAACGTTCTGATTATACTTTCAAAACCTATTTTTAACATTCACAGTGCTGCACATTTGCCTACAGTACTTCATACATACAATACATTCCTTGCATGTTTTGATCAGAAATATTTGTGATAATCAACATCATGCTACAGATGTGGTCCATGAGCATGGAGTTGAAAATCACCCAGAATTTTTCTTCAGAGGAGTTGATCAATCAGTTTCCTCCATGGATAGGGCTTGTGAGTGATGCGTTTCCTGTGTGCAGGTGCGGCATTGCTCTGGCGCTTAACAAACTGGCTGAGTTCCTGGATGAGAGTCAGGTGACGCCCCTCTTCCTGTTCTTTGTGCCGGACGCTCTGAACGACAGACACGCGGAGGTGCGACGCTGCATGCTGGACGCAGCGCTGTCTGCCCTCAACACACACGGCAAGGTACTCAAACTATCAAAAACATCAAAATAAATCTGGAACAAAATTAAAACTAATTATTAGATCAAAAACTTAAAAACAGTAAAATTACTGGTTATACTTTATTTTAAGTTGTCCTTGTTACAGTGTAATTATGCATTTAAGTACTGATTCATATTAATTAATGACACGTACTTACTGTATGGTTAGGATTAGGGTTTGGCTTAGGGTTACTTGCTTGTAATTGTGCATAATTCATTGTTATTATAACAGTAAGTACATGTAACGTGTAACAAGGACTCCTTAAAATAAAGTGCTACCAAATTGCTAACTGAAAAACAAAAATTTAACTAAAATTAAGAAAAAATTACGTTTTATGAAATGAAACCTAAATAGTAATATTTCAAAAAAGCACATAACAAAATTGCTTTTGTTTCACCAGCTAATATAATTGACATTTCTAAAATGAATATGCATTGTGGCAAAACAACGGTAATTAAAATACATTATTCTGCCTCCTAAAATAATGTAAATTTCTAAAGTGAATATGCATTTTTGTAAATAAAATAAAAATGCAATGAATAAATATGTATAATGTACATTTTAATAATAAAGCGCAAGTGAATATGCATCTACATAAAATGAAATTAATAATAAAATAGGTGATAAACGTGAACTAAATGAAAATTAGAAACTGAAATTTGAAAGTTTGAATTGAAGCACTAAAATTACTACCTGAAAAACAAAAACTGAACTAAAAGTAAAAGTGAATTAAAAAGAAATTAAGCATAAATAGTTGCATTAAAATAATTAAATAAAGCAAAAGCATGTAACAAAATTACTAAAAATTAAACTAAAATAAAAAAAACTGAAAACAATAAAAGCTAACTTAAAATATTAAATTATAATATATAAATCATACTAAAATGAGACTGATCCAGGCTGATTCTCCGGAAGCTCCGCTCACTCCCTGTCTCTGTGTTTCTCTGTCAGGATAACGTGAACTCTCTGCTGCCCGTGTTTGAGGAGTTTCTGAAGAACGCGCCGCAGGACGCCAGCTATGACTCTGTGCGGCAGAGCGTGGTCATCCTCATGGGCTCGCTGGCCAAACATCTGGACAAGAGCGACCCTAAAGTCAAACCCATCATGGCCAAACTGATCACAGCCCTCTCCACTCCCTCACAGCAGGTCTGCATCTCTTTTTCTGTTTAGTTGGAATTAACATCCATCCAGTGTTAATATGGTATTTGTTTTTTAATTAGTTTTTATTTTTTTCAGTTGAATTCAGTGTTAATTTTGACAGCAAATTTTGATTTAATTTTAGTCATAGTCTTTTGACTAAAATGCCATTTCGTTTAAGTCATATTTTTGTCACCTGAATTGTTTTTAGTTTTAGTCTAGTTTTAGTCGACTAAATATCATATTGTGTGTAATTCTCCGTTCAATACTCCGAAAGAGTAGTCGCGCGCTGTGTATGCTTCAGTGTCTGCGCTCAGAAAACCGGACTGAATTGAGTTCTCTCTTGCGTTGTCAGATTTATCCATATGTCTGCTCTTCTCTTACTCCCACATATTGACATTTTTGAACGTTTTATGCGACGTGCAGCAAGTGTATGTTAGCTTATGTCCCGCGGTTTATGTACGCATCTAACCTTCGAACCACGCAGCAGATTTTTTTCAGAATGAATCTCTTCCCAAATCGTCCCTACCTAACATTTTCGTCTCGTTTTTATTCGTTGACAAAAATGTCAATAGATTTACGTCATAGTTTTTGTCATTCAAAAAAAAATTTAGTTCGTTGTCGTCGGTGAAAAAAATGTCGTTGTTTTTTCAGGTTTTCAACTAGATTTCAATTGTGGTGGTGTTAATTTTTTGTTTAGTTTTAGTTTGTGTTTACATTTAAAAAAATAATAATATTTAGTTATTTTTTATGCATTTATTTATTTGTCATTTTAATGATTTACCTTTAAGTACTTAAGCTGACTTACTGAAAATTGAGTATTTGAAGATTTTATTAAGTTCTGGTGGTATTTATTAACTTATTTCCTGAGATAAATTTTAGTTGTTGTTTTTTTTTCAGTATTTTTAATTTTTTATTAGTTTTATATTTAAAAACAAGTGGTACTTGTTAACCTATTACCCGAGATAGCTAATAAGTTACTTATTAACTGAGTGTGATAATTAACTGGTATAAACAATTAACTGATAAATGTTTTGCAACTATTGCGGCGTAGAAACAAAAATGTTGTAGAAACTGTAGAAGCTTTTTAAAGCTACACTAAACATTCATATTTAGAGAAACACTGATTTGTTTAATGCACAGACCTATGTTATTTTTATTTTTTTAATCTGTTGTAGTTATCATTTTTATCATCTCAAGTTTGTGAGAGCATTCATTTAGCGGATTTCTTGGCCATGCGAGCACAAATACGCTTGGGAACTAAAGAGGAAAATTTAATTGATTTATTGTGCATTTTTATTTTAGTTTTAAAGGCAGTACTTTAGTTTTAATTAAGTTTTAGTTTTCATTTTTGTTAATTTTATTTTGGTTAATTTAATTTGTTTATTTATTTTTAGGGCTGGGACAATAAATCGATGCATCGCGTTTCGTGGATCGATTCTGAGATTATCGGAATGCATCACTATTCTCTCTCGAATCGATTCTGAGCTTAGTTTTTAACAGCAGATGGCGCTCTAGGCTAGTTTTTAACCGCACACTCAAATGCTCACGAAGAAGAGCGCTTGTGCGTTCGGCTGAGTAATGTACGTGGTTAAATGTACTTGCACATCGGATTTTATGCTTTTATGATGCGAGATTAATGTAAGCACAGCCCACTGTGAACATCCTTGTAATTCGCTTCAACCTTCAAAACTTTATGAATGATTATTTTAGGTTCAAATGGTGCGTGTGTAAGGAACTGGAAGCAAGCAGAATACGGCTATTTCTAAAGCACGCAGTGCCATCTGCTGTTCAAAACGAAGCTCAGAATCGATTCAAGAGAGAATCGTGATGCATTCCGATAATCTCAGAATCGATCCACGAAACGCGATGCATCGATTTATTGTCCCAGCCCTATTTTTTTTTGTTTGTTTTTTTTGTTTTTTAGTTTTCGTCAACAGTAATAACATTGCATTGATCTCAGATGGTCTGGTCACCTGGTATTAACGTGCTTGTCTCTCTCTGTGTCTCTGGTCGTCCTCAGGTTCAGGAGTCGGTGGCCAGCTGTCTTCCTCCTCTGGTTCCTGCTATAAAGGAGGACGCCGGTGGGATGGTGCGGAAGCTCCTGCAGCTCCTGCTGGAGAGCGACAAATACGCCGAGCGGAAGGGGGCCGCGTACGGACTGGCCGGGCTGGTCAAAGGCCTGGGAATCCTGTCTCTCAAACAGCAGGAGATCATGACCACTCTGACAGACGCCATCCAGGACAAGAAGAACTCCAGACGCAGAGAAGGTGAGCAGAGCGGAAGGATCATGAAGCTTTATGGAAAACTATTGAATTAAATTAAAAGTTTAGTGGGTTTTGTTGGCATGACAAATAATATATTTAAAACGATAAATAATAATATTTTATAATGCATTTATAGAATTTATGTAATTATCTAATAATATAAAAAAATATATTTTATTTTTTTCTCCTCAAAAATGACCAGCTAGACAAGTAAACTCAGTTACTTGTTTAGCTTGTTTAAAAATATTTTTAAAAAATTGTTGTTTATTATGAATAATAAAATAAATTAAAACAAAAACACTACACTAAAGCTAAACTAAAATCAAATACAGCAATGCGAATAAAGTAAACAAGTGATGATAAATGAAATAATGATGACATAAATCATGCAGAATAAATTACACCTATTTTGAGCTAGTGCATGAGTTGTGGTGCTCATATGGGTGAATCAGGTTCGAGTCCAGCTTGTGTACTGCTCCCGTTCCCCACATTTTTCCAGATAATTCTGTCTTTTCTTTTGGATATTTGTCTGTTAAATAAACCCAAATAAATATAAATGCAGAGTAAAGAAAGAAAATGGTCAATTTAAGAAAAAAGTGAGTAGTGAGAGTTGAAGGTAGAAGTAAGCTTGTCATGTTCTCTGTGACAGGTGCTCTGTTTGCGTTTGAGATGTTGTGTAACATGCTGGGGAAGCTGTTTGAACCGTACGTGGTCCATGTCCTCCCTCACCTGCTGCTCTGTTTTGGTGATGGGAACCAGTATGTCAGAGAGGTACAAACTCTTCTGTTTTATACTCTATACTTTTTAACTTGCATCATAACCAGATGGTCATTTCATATAAACCTTAACAGCCCCTGTATTTAAATTCATCATGCTGAACTTGGTGGCCCCGTCCACAGTGAAATCTCATTGGTCCAAAATCATCATTACATACATTAAGCATCAGCAACTTTGTGGCAGGAGTTTTTGTTTGTTTTTAAATTTTTTTGCTTTCAGTAAGTCCTGCAAACTACTTCTCTTTCAAACTGTGTTGTGTCTCATCTAGTTAGACTGAGGTTGCAAATGAATGTATCTGTCCGTTGAGATGTTGCATGATGGTTTGCTGTGTGTCAGGCGGCGGATGACTGCGCTAAAGCTGTGATGAGGAATCTGAGCGCTCACGGCGTGAAGCTGGTGCTGCCGTCTCTGCTGATGGCTCTGGAGGAGGAGTCCTGGAGAACCAAAGCAGGTCTGTTTTGTGATGCTAAATATTTTTGGGAGTTTAGTGTTCAGGCCTTTGTCTGCTGAAGAGATAAAATTATTGTTTTATATTTTAATTAGTGTTTTTTTAATTCGTATTTTTTTTAAATATTGTATATTTTCTTTAAATTATTATAATAATATTTTCTTTAAATGTTATTTATTTTATATTATTATTATAATAATTATTATTTATCATTCTTTTATTATATTATAGATTTATTTTAATTATTGTTATGTTATGTTTTTGTTATAGTATATTTTATTTTAATTATGTTGATAGTTTTTTGTAAATATTTAATTATTAATATTATTGTTATTACTATTATTAATTATCACTGTCACATGAAAATGCATAGCATTGTTTATTTTATTGTTATTTATATTTATAGCATTTTTATTTTAATTGTTTTTATTGTATTTTATTTTTTACATATGTTACATTATTTCTTTGTCATTTTAATATTTTTTAATTATTGTAAGTATAGCGTTTCATTTTTTATTATTTTTGTATTAATCGTTATTTCACAGGGTAATGCAGATCGTTATTTTATTATTTTTGTATTTTATAAAAGAAATTGTAAAAAATTATTGTTTTTATTTTATTATTATTTTATTAGTAGTAGTATTTTTAATTATTAAATTTAAAGTTTTTGTTATTAGTGTTATTTTTTATTGATCATTATTACTGTCTTATAAGGAAGTGCAGGACATCGTTTATAATGTTTTTTTTATAAGATTATACGTTTTTTTATAATAATTATTATTAATCATTATAAGTGCTTCACATGGAAATGCAGAAGTGTAATGCTTTTGTATTATTTGTAATACTCTCATGTCTGTGTCTGTAGGGTCGGTGGAGTTGTTGGGTGCGATGGCGTACTGCGCTCCTAAGCAGCTGTCCTCGTGTCTGCCGAACATCGTTCCCAAACTGACAGAGGTTTTGACGGACTCTCACGTGAAGGTGCAGAAGGCCGGTCAGCAAGCGCTCCGACAGATCGGCTCAGTCATCCGCAATCCTGAGATCCTGGGTATGAAATATTATTGCTTAAATGCTTTTTGGTTTGAATGGAAGGTGTAGCACAGTGGGGCTTTAATGGAAGCGTTTAAGGTTCGATCCATACATAATCACTGAACTGATATTGTGAATTGGACAGCGATCACCCCCATCCTGCTGGACGCTTTGACCGACCCGTCTCATAAGACGCAGCACTGCTTGCAAATGCTGCTGGACACCAAGTTTGTGCACTTCATCGACGCTCCGTCTCTGGCTCTGATCATGCCCATCGTCCAGAGAGCGTTTCAGGACCGTTCCACCGACACACGCAAGATGGCCGCGCAGATCATCGGAAACATGTACTCGCTTACTGACCAGAAGGTGGGAAATCACACTGATGTGAACACAGCTGTGCTGTTTTATATCCTAAATATTGTGTTGAAGTCACTAATGTGTGCACTTTAACAGGTTGATAACTTCTGTTTCCTTTTTTCCACCGAAGCTGGTGTTATGAAGTTTGAATTACATTTTTAATTTATTTTTTTCAACATTGTTTTCAACATTGATAATCTATTAATATTTCTATTAAAATATTTCTTGAGAAGCAAATCAGCATATTAAAATTATTTTGGAAGGATCTGGAGTAATAATGCTGAAAATTAGCTTCTTTCTAAAACATTACAAAATATTTAACCAGTAGTGTAAAAGAAATACTAGTACTGGAAAGTAAATTTTATTACTTATTTATTGAGCAATTTAGTTGTTTAGTTATTGTTTATGAGATAATGTGGCAGTTGGATTCATTAGGTGAAAGAATGGTTAATTCAGATTATTTATGTGAAATATTATTAGAATCAATATACGAAGAGATTGTTGTGCTCCAAATAAGTAGAATCTTTTTGCTTCTGGTGCGTAGAGCCAAAAAGTCAATGCAAACAAACTGAAAAAGTATCATTAGAATAAAATGCTTTTATAAAAACAAGCCACTTTAGGCCTAATTGACACCATAATTTTAGATAATATCACCTCTTAACTGTGGTAAATCACTGTAACTCACTGTAACTCGAGTAGCTCTTGACTTTAATATCTCTTTGTGTTGTATTTGTTTGCAGGATCTCTCCCCGTATCTTCCCAGCGTGATTCCAGGACTCAAAGCGTCTCTGTTAGACCCCGTGCCCGAGGTAATATCAGCCGCCCTGATCCGTGAGAGCTTTTGAAGCCTGCTGGCATTAACTGTGTTATATGTGAATGTGTTTTTAACGGCGTCTGTCCATCAGGTGCGGACGGTGTCTGCTAAGGCTCTGGGTGCTATGGTGAAGGGAATGGGTGAGTCCTCTTTCGACGATCTGCTGCCGTGGCTCATGGAGACACTGGCGTCTGAACAGAGCTCTGTGGATCGATCCGGTGCCGCTCAAGGTGAGAGAACCATCACTGCACCATTAGAGGGCAGCAGAGAGCTGCAGCACACATATATTACACCTGCACATGTGTGTGTTTGTCTTTCTACTTTTATGTTGTTCTTCATTACTCTTTATCTTTGTCTTTTAGGTTTGGCTGAAGTTATGGCAGCGTTAGGTGTGGAGAAGCTGGATAAACTGATGCCAGACGTGGTTCAGACGGCCAGTAAGGTGGACATCGCCTCTCACGTCAGAGACGGATACATCATGATGTTCATCTACCTCCCTCTGACCTTTGGGGAAAAATTCACCCCGTATGTGGGTCCCATCCTTCCCTGCATCCTCAAGGTGAGACGTCACGACTGATTACTTTTAATTTCACATCGTTTCAATCATGTAAACTCTTGAATTGTTAAAAATATATTTATTATTAAATATTTTAATGTTAAGAAACTGTTTACTTTCTTAATATTCAGGAAAATAATTCAGAGTTTTCTTAATAAATTATTTTTATGAATTCTTATTACTTATAAGAATATGAGTCGAAGTTTAACAAACTGTTAAAAATAGATTTATTATTTATATAGTAAAGAAAATGTTTACTTAATATTTAAGAAAATAAATGTTGTTTTGTTTTCTTAATATGTTATTATAATAAAAATTGTTGTTACTCATGAGAATGAGTTCAAGAAGTTAAATATAAATTGTTAAAAATATATATTTATACAACGCCGGTTGCACCGCACTCTTCCGTCACTTAAATCTTTTTATTTTGGTGTGTCAATCTGTTAAATTACTTATAAGAGAACTATAAGAGATCATGATCCGCACTCACGAAAACTTCTTTTTTCGTTTTATTTTACATTCATCGTTGAGGGGAAAAGGTGTTTTCGTGAGTGTGGTATAAGAGATCATGATCCGCACTCACGAAAACTTCTTCTTTTTTCGTTTTATTTTACATTCATCGTTGAGGGGAAAAGGTGTTTTCGTGAGTGTGGATCATGATCTCCTATGCTAAAAATATATTTATGAAAATGTTTATTGTAATAGTAAGAAAATGTTAACTTAATATTTAAGAAAATAAATACTGAGTTTTATTTTCTTAATAATCTTTTTTTTTTAAGTAACTAATATTTATTGTTTTTATTTATTTGAGAAATATAAAAAAATTTATTTTCTTGATAATAAAATATTATGAATCTAATTAATGTTGAAATGTTTTTCTTTAATTATTTGAGAAATATTAAGACGTTTATTTTTTAATTAATTAATTAAATTAATTAATTAATTCATAGATGTTAAAGGGGTCATATGATGTTGCTAAAGAACATTATTTGGTGTATTTGGTGTAATGAAATGGGTTTATGCGGTTTAAGGTTAAAAAAACACATTATTTTCCACATACTCCAGTTTTTTATATTGACTATGCATTCCGTTAGTTTTTCAAATTGGTGTGTTTCGCTGGGCCGCAAAGAAATATAGAGCCTGAGTGTCATCAGCATAACCGTGGAAGCTAACACCATGTTTCCTGATGATATCTCCCAAGGGTAACATGTAAAGCGTGAAAAGTAATGGCCCTAGTACTGAGCCTTGAGGTACTCCATACTGCACTTGTAATCGATATGATACCTCTTCATTCACTGCTACGAATGGATGGCGGTCATATAAGTACGATTTGAACCATGCTAATGCACTTCCATTAATGCCAACAAAGTTTTCTAGTCTATGCA
>NW_015554181.1:1076759-1077010 GCF_001515605.1 Sinocyclocheilus anshuiensis
ACACATCTGAATATTTGGGTTGAACTGTTCTGGAACAGTGTTGTAAATACAACTTAACCACTGATTTCTAGTCGTGACTTCTTTTGGAAGGCCAAAAAAAGTAGTTTCACTTTCACAACGAAACACAGCGTCACACATGGCGGGCCTGAGTGAGCGGCGGCGGGCGGGCTTGAGAACGGCGCGGCCGGCGGGGTTGCGGCAACCACATGTGACGACCCCGGGCTGGACTCCGCTTCGTCCACGGTGAAAGC
>NW_015554181.1:1077020-1077304 GCF_001515605.1 Sinocyclocheilus anshuiensis
CAAGAGCTTGTAACACTTCAAAGAGAAAGGAAAAATTGAAATCGCATCATATGACCCCTTTAATTGATAAATATTAAGAAAATAAATTGTTTATTTTCATAATCTTGATTTGAGAGAAGGAATTTATTCATTTATTTCCCTAATAACTTAAGAAAATATTGATTTTCTTAATTAATGTTGCTGGTTAATCAGCAACAATGGATCAATCTATGTTTCTCTAAAGAAAAACTTTAAAATTGAGTAACTATAAATTAATATATATATATATATATATATATATATAT
>NW_015554181.1:1077333-1085120 GCF_001515605.1 Sinocyclocheilus anshuiensis
ATTTTATCTCTAATAGTATTGATCTTGGAAGTAAAGTAGTTCGAGTCATTACTGCTGTGCTGTTGAGAAATGTCATCACCTGTTGATGCTTTATTTTTTGTTCATTTAGCCACTGTATTGAATAAATACCTGGGGTTATGTTTGTTTTCTTCTCAAAGAGATGAAAAGTAATCAGATTTAGCAGTTTTTAATGCTTTTCTGTAGGATTGGGTACTTTCCCACCATGCAGTACGAAATACCTCTAGTTTTGTTTTCCTCCAGCTATGCTCCATTTTCCGGGCTGCTCTCTTTAGGGTGCGAGTGTGCTCATTATACCACGGTTTACTTCAAACGAGTTATACTTGAAGCCCGCCCTCTGAGAAATACTGAATATATTGTTATAAATTGTAACACCTCCCCCTTTACCTTTTGGACGCGGCTCATGTTTATAACAGTAATCTTGGGGGGTAGGCTCGTTTAAAATGATGTAATCATCAGGTTTTAGCCAGGTTTCTGTCAAACAGAGCACATCTAGGTTATGATCAGTGATCATATCATTTACAAAAAGTGCTTTCGTAGAAAGGGACCTGATATTCAATAAGCCAAGCTTTATCATTTGTTTCTCTGTATTATGTACATTTTTTATTTGTTCATACATTTGTTCATTGTTCATACAATGAAAATCACTTGTAACCAAAACAGCCAGTTACCAACAGTCTTCAAAATACCTTCTTTTATGTTACACTAAAGAAAGGTTTTAAACAACATGAGGGTGAGTAAATGATGACAGAATTTAAACTTTTTGGGTGAACAATCCCTTTAATGTTTTTATTTTTATTATTATTAATATTTATTAAAAAAATTTATGAAATGGTACTCTAAATAAGAAACTATAAATCTGCCAGCAGGTGGCAGTAAATGTCTTTATGAGTCATTCATTCATTTGAACGGCTGATTCATTCAGGAATTGAGTAAACTGTTCTCTGTAAGAATGAGGCTTTGAATCATTGGTTCACAGGATTCTTTCCAAACGCGGATTCATTCAGAAACTAAACACCGCTGTGTTGCTCGGAGACGCACAACAATTCTGCTATGGCTTTAAAGGTAATATGTTCTCTGCAAAATTGAGCAAAAACACATAATATTGTGTTTAAAATATAACACAATATCAACTTCTTATTTACTGAACTGTTTTAAACTCTATATATTCGGGACAAAATCATCACTCGTGCGATATTGCACTCGCTCATTTGATATCACTTATCGTATGATATAAATGAGACAAAAACTCATTTTTTGCACCAATATCTAGAATTTTAGGTCATAACTGCTTTTATGGAGTTGTTGCCCTGCATCACATTTGTCAACAGTCAACTGTATGGGCTGTAAGATGACGTACAGGTCTGGGGGCGGGGCCAGTGCGTTAACGGTGTTAAAATATTTTATTCGCGTTATTTTTTCATAACTAAATAATTAATGTGTTAAACTGACAGCCATAATATATATATATATATATATATATAAAGATCTAATTATATGGTATATTATTATTTACCAGTAATATCCCAGTCTACTTTTCACAATTTAGTTATAGGGATAGTTCACCCAAAATGAAAACTCATGTCATTTCTTCTGTTGAACATGAAAGAAGATATTTTGAAGAATGTTGGTAACCAAACAGTTGCTGGTAGCCATTGACTTCCATAGTAGGGGGAAAAAATACAGTGGAAGTCAATGGCTACCAGCAAATGAACATGCTTTATCTTGTTGACTTGTTGATCTGTTTCTGTCTTTTATTGGTTGTTTATACTATTTATACAGGTATATTGTTGTCATCTAGTTGTCTCTTAAGCATAGATAAACTGTTTGGTGGATGATTGTGTGTGAGTTCAGGCTCTGGCCGATGAGAATGAGTATGTGCGAGACACGGCCCTGCGCGCAGGCCAGCGCATCATCAGCATGTACGCAGAGACTGCCATCGCTCTGCTGCTGCCAGAGCTGGAGCAGGGCCTGTTTGACGACCTCTGGAGAATCAGGTACCAAACATCTGCCCTCCATCACTTCAGAGGACGGCTGCCATAGCGATGGATGCTGATGCTGAGTGTTTGTGTTCTCTTAGATTTAGCTCGGTGCAGTTGCTAGGCGACCTGCTGTTCCATATCTCCGGGGTAACGGGAAAGATGACAACAGAGACGGCATCAGAGGATGACAATTTTGGCACGGCCCAGTCGACTAAGGTAACCGTAATGAGCCTCTGGAACAGACCACAGGACAGCGTCTGACAGCAGTGCTTTCATTACAAGACCAAAATATATCCCTTGCTTCCTGTTGTGTCCCAGGAAACTTTGTGTGTAAATGTTTGTAATATATTTCCCCAGGCCATTATTGGAGCGCTGGGTGCAGAGAGACGCAACCGTGTGCTTTCTGGGCTCTACATGGGCCGCTCAGACATACAGCTGGTGGTCAGACAGGCGTCTCTTCACGTGTGGAAGATCGTGGTGTCGAACACGCCGCGAACGCTACGAGAAATCCTGCCCACTCTCTTCACACTGCTGCTGGGCTTCCTGGCCTCCACCTGCCCAGACAAGAGAATGGTACAATCCAACGACAAACTGCAGTCCCTTTTGATTCTGTGGCCTGCAAAAGATGCGTTTGTTTTTTTGGAAATTTGTTTCCATGTTAACTAGATGTGCGTATTTTGCATCATACTAAGCGTGCTATAATTTATTGTTTCATATATTTATTATGTCTTTTTCATGTTAATTAAGAAGTAATTCTTCATTTTAAGAAAATGTTTTCTTTCCAAATATTAAAGAAAATAATGTTTGTAATAGCTAGTAATAGAAAATTATGTATGATGGATCTGTCCATTTTTCTCTACAGAAAAATTTGAATGCCTCCATTGCTTATGCTGTTCATGTTGTGTTTCCAGATCGCTGCTCGTACTTTAGGTGACCTGGTGAAGAAACTGGGTGAGAAGATCCTGCCTGAAATCATTCCCATCCTGGAGGAGGGTCTGCGTTCGGATAAGAGCGACGAGAGGCAGGGTGTGTGTATCGGCCTCAGCGAGATCATGAAGTCCACCAGCAAAGATGCAGTGAGTTGCAGCTGATGAAATATGCTCAGCGGGTTCCTTCTGTTCACGTCATCATGGTGAAGCGGTGTTTTTGTGTCAGGTTCTGGTGTTCTCCGAGTCTCTGGTTCCCACCGTGCGTAAGGCCCTGTGTGATCCTCTGGAGGAGGTCCGTGAAGCGGCTGCTAAAACCTTCGAGCAGCTCCACACCACCATCGGTCACCAGGCCCTCGATGACATCCTGCCTACACTGCTCAAACAACTGGTACTGCCTCCATCCCACAATCCTCGCCTTTACTTTGAGAAAATAAAGAAAGGATAGACATTAAAAAAATGTCTAAGCAACAAAACCGTATTAAAGGGATAGTTCACCCAAAAATAAAAATTGATTTACTGACCCTCCACTTGTTCCAAACCTGTGTGAGTTTGGTGGGTAAGCAAACAGTTGCCGGTAGCCATGGCTACCGTCAATTGTTCGGTTACCAACATTCTTCAAAATATCTTTTTTTGTTTGTGTTTTAACAGCTGAAAGAAATTCATACAGGTTGAGGGTGCGTAAATTATGACAGAATTGTCGCTTTTGGGTTAACTCTCCTTTTAAGAAACAAAAATAAATAAATAAGAAAACAAAGATAAATAATGTAAGTTATGCTCAGTAGATCTAATATACATATACTTCAATTCAAATGTTTGGGTTTTTGAATGAAGACTCTTCTGCTCACTGAAGCGGCATTTATTTTATCAAAAATATAGTAAAAATTGTCAAATAATATTGCAATTTAAAATATTTGTTTTCTATTTGAATATATTGTAAAATGTAATTTAATCCTGTTGATCAAAGCTGAATTTTCAGCATCATTACTCCAGTCATCAGTGTCACATGATCCTTCAGAAATCACTCTAATATGCTGATTAAGAAACATTTCTGGTTATTAAATAAATAAATACAGTACTGTTAGTTCTCTACTTCTCAATTGCCAGTGTCCATCTATCCAGGCTGCTTCAAAACAGTATGTATGGTGAACTCAAATGTGTTTGCTTTTTGTTGCAGGAGGACGAGGAGACTTCAGAGTTTGCGTTGGATGGATTGAAACAGGTCATGGCTGTGAAGAGTCGATCTGTCCTGCCTTACCTGGTGCCTAAGGTGAGTTCTCTTTACTAGCAGCCTTTCTCAACTAATCTGTGCATAAACAAAGATTAATAACCTTGTATATCCAGACTTTTGAATAACAAAGTCAGTATAACAAAAGCTCTTTTTTTTGGCCAAGAACTGACCACTTAGACAGGAAGAGACTGTCTTACTGACATTTAAAGTGACCAACCACAGTTTATTTGCGATGTTTTGTTAAGATTAAGCTCTTGATATTTGAAAGATTTGATCTCACAAACCTTGAAAAATGTGTCAGACTTGTGCCACTCATTATATCCACCCAATACCTCGTACATCCAGCCAGTGTTATTTTAGCATTATTGATGTACTAATATTGTTTTTCATAATATTTTGAATTAGATTTTAATTTTATATTTTCTGTTTTCACTTTAATTGTAGTTAAAAATTAAAAAGTTATAATTACATTTTTAGTTAAAGATTTTTTTTAATTTCAGTTCGTTTATTTCATGTAACAAATATGTATTTTATGACTTTGTGCACGCTGAATCCAAGAAATTGCATAAAGCCAGCCAATCAGAATGGATCTTTCTGTTTTCAGAAAGCTCTAGCCGTTATTGTGTGCATCAGACCATCTGTGGGCGTCTCTCAGACCGAGACTAGAATATTCCTTGCACTTATTTAACTGTTAAATTTGGACTCTATTCCAGATAGTGTTATTTAATGCTTTATTTTTATTCTCTGTAGCTGACGGCTCCTCCTGTAAACACGCGTGTCCTCGCCTTCCTGTCTGCTGTGGCAGGAGACGCTCTGACGCGACACCTTGGGGTTATTCTGCCCGCGCTGCTCTCCTCTCTCAAAGACAAGCTGGGCTCAGAGGAGTGCCTGCAGGTGAACACCACAGCTGTCAATCATTTCTACTAAATCCATTACTGGTCAAAAATATTGGAATAATTAAGATATTTTAATGTTTTTGATAGGTCTGCCCTCGACTAAGGATTTTTCTGGTCGACTAGTAGTCGTTCATTTTGAGAATTAGTCGACTAATCGCACGTTTATTAATAAACCATTTAAATCATTATAATGAGCCTTTAATTGCCTACATAGCCTATCAGTGCTCAAGCACACGCTTAAAGCTTTCCACAGCGCACAGGCAGAAGTAATGATTATGAATGTGTCAGGGAAAAAACAGTAAGGAGACTGCATTGACATTTTAATAATTTGATAAACTAGTGCTTTCTTCGTTTTCGGTTTAAGAAATGAAGTCGGAGACACTGACACTGACTCGTCATCTCCGCAGTAGTGATGCACCTGTGTGCATGCTTCATACGGATTACATAATCTGAGAATATTTGTTTTCCATTTGAATTGGTTCATTTGAAAGTAGACATTCACTCTCTATATACTCGATATATTTGTAATGTCTGCAAGGCAAAGATATAAACGTTGTTTCGCGCTCAAGTTCACAGAGACCGAGACGGTTTGCTTTCATTATTTTACAAAAGCGCATTTTGTTGTTATTGTGAGTGCACACAAATAAACGTAGAGTCTTTACATTCTCTGAGTCTCTGTGATTAGTCGACTATTAGGGGGCAGCTCTAGTTTTTGAAAGAAGCCTTTTCTCCACACCAATAGGCTTGCTGAGATAGACGGTGTTTTCGGTTATACCGGTGTTAAGCCGCAACACCGGTTACGTCATTTGCCTGCCGCGGCACCACCCCCCACCGTCGTTTGGATATTTTTATAGTAACAAAAATAATTTAGCCTAGTTCAGTTAGAGGACAGACACTTTTAACAACTACAAACGGAGCTTTCTCATTGGAAACACTCACAATGACTGCATTCAGAGCCCTCGAGCACCGAATGCACAAGTCCCTGACCAAGACACATGACGCATAGATCATGTGCGTCTACAAGTGTCCTCAGCCACGGAGGCACACACTTTCTACACCGCTCACCTGCCTTGGTCTCTCACACATACTTCAAACAGACGGCTCCTGAAGACAACAAAAGTTGGTGACGTATTCAGCAGATGACCTTTTATGCTTCCGGGTATCCGCCTATGATGTCACGGGCCACGTGGACCAATAGAATTGGCATTGTTTCACACATGCTTCAGACACCGGTCATGCTGGCAGCATTCCCCATTGTGTCCGCTAGAGGACGCAGCGTGGAGTTCTCTAGAAGGGGAACCAATGTTTTGGTAGCTTATACCCAGCTAACAAAAAATGCTCTGCTAACAGTCCCATTTAAGTTCTTAAAATGTTATACATAGACATAAATAGCTTTGAATAAACATTTTATTAACATTCTTAGAAGAATATTTGTTCCTAACTTTGGGAGAACCTTGCCAGAACATTATCCAAAGTTCTGAGTACATTCCCTGTTAGCTGGGAAGGAGTTACACTGACAGGAAACAAGTTAATCATATGACAGTTTCACCAAAGAGGTGCCCTTGTACAAAAGGGGAAAAATGCAATAGTAACCTCAGAAAACATAATTCATCATGATAACTAAAACAACAAAAAATGTAATATAAAACTAGCTAATAGTTTATTCAAATTATTAAAGTTGTAATTTTAAGGGTGGACTGTGCTTGAAATCAATTTGCCTAATACTTTTTTTTAATGCTTTATTTGAACCTTCAGTTTACACTATACAACAAAATTAGAACACAATAATTAAAAAGAATAGCAATAGAGAGAAAGAAAGAAAACATGAACAACCAATTGGAACATAATAAATAGTAAAGGAAAAAAGAAAGAAGAGGGTGTTATACAGAATAATTAAAAGTAAACATTAAATACAGTAGAAAATTCTGTAGGCTGTGCAAATTGTACATGTTCTGAGTGCTTTCTTGTTAAGTGAAACTGAAATTGAAAGTAATTTTTTATCTCTTGTAAAAATACTACAAAAACAGGTTTACAATTAGAAAATTTACATGTGTGAATATATAATCATAAGAAGAATAAGATGAGAATTAAATGTTATTACAAAACAGGCATTGGGATCCGCTTCAAAAAAATCCAAAAATAGTACATTTGGGATTCATTGAAAAGTCTTGTAAGATAGTATTGGAGATAAACAAACTAAAATCTTTCCAGAGCTGATAAGCAAAACTACATGACAAAAACAAATGAAGAAGAGTGTCATTCTGGCAAAAGGAACATTTTGTGTCAAAATCAGATCCACATTTTTTCTTCAGAATGTTTTTGACAGAGTAAATGTTATGGAGTAATTTAAAAGATATTTATTTTACTTTATTAGAAAGGAAAAACATTTGCTGCATGGACCATCAATTTGCCTAATAATACTTTATCACAGTGGTTCCCAATCCTGGTCCTGGAGAACCCCCAACACTGCACATTTTAGATGTCTCCCTATTCAAACACACCTGATTCAACTCATCAGCTCATTAGTGAAGACTCCAAGACCTCAAATGTGTGTGTCAGATAAGAGAGACACCAAAACCGTGCAGTGTTGGGGGTTCTCCAGGACCAGGGGGGATCCACTAAGTTAGAGGATAGACACTGTTAAAAACTAAACGCTCAATGCAGCGTGCTGACCGTGCGCGAACGACAGTGCACCACGGAGCAGGAGTCAGATTTTATTTATCACGTGAGGAGA
>NW_015554181.1:1085134-1091820 GCF_001515605.1 Sinocyclocheilus anshuiensis
GCTAATTTGAAAGTGAAAGTAAAACGCGCACGGCGCTTTTTCAAGCAATTTGAAAGCCAAGAAATCTGAGGAAAAGAGGGAAAACTCAAACGAACTAAACCCCCCCACCCCACCCCAACGGTGATACCGGTATTACCTCACCGTCACAACCCTACTCACCAATGCTGCATTTATTTGATCAAAAATTAATTATAATTTGAAATGTTATTACAATTCAAGTGTTTTCTATTTGAATATATTTTAAAATGTAATTTATTCCATGATTTCTGAAGAATCATTCTAATATGCTGATTTGCTGCTCAAGAAACATTTATTATTATTAATATTATCAATGTTGAAAACGGTTGTATTGCTAATTTGCTTCGTGTTTTTGTGGAAACATTGATACATTACCATTCAAAGGTTTGGGGTAAGATTTAAAAAAAGACAAAGAAGAAAAGATATTAGCACACTTACTCAGCAAAGAACCATTAATAAAAAAAAAAACGTGACAGTAATATTATAATATTACAATTGTATAATCATTACAAAAGATTTCAAATAAATGCTGTTCTTTTTAACTTTCTATTCATCAAAGAACAACATTGATGATAACTAGAAATGTTTTTTGAACAGCAAATCAGCATATTAGAATGATTTCTGAAGATCATGTGACACTGAAGACTGGAGTAATGATGCTGAAAATACAGCTTTGATCACAGGAATAAATTACATTTTAAAATATATTCTCATAGAAAACAGCTATTTTAAATTAGGATAATATTTCACAATTTTACTGTTTAACTATATTTTTGATCAAATAAATGCAGCCTTTGTGAGCAGAAGAGACTTCTTTATAAAACATTGAATAATTGTAATAATTCTCACACTTTGACTAGTAATATGAACGCTCAACTCAGAAATTATTAGGAATCAGAATTGGCTGACAGTGTAAATGTGGCGTTTGTGATGTTTCGCAGGAGCTGAGCAACTGTCAGACTGTGGTCCTCTCGGTGGAGGATGAAGTGGGCCAGAGGGGCCAGAGAGAAGATCTGCTGGAGGCCACACGAGGAGCAGACGCTGGGCTGAGGCAGGCGTCTGTCACCATCCTCAACGGATACTTCTCTCGAACACGGCTGGACTACAGCGCTCACACGCGCAAGCTGCTGTCTGGCCTCATGCGGCTCATGAACGACCCCAACCCTGAGGTGCTCAGCCAGAGCTGGGACACCATCAACTCCATCACAAAGGTGAGCAAATCTTCTCAAAGTCTCTGTTGTTTATACCTGCTGTTATCATTCATCTCATGTGATCCAGTCGACAACCACGAATAGACTAGTTTTGTGATCCTTGACCTATTAGTATGAGATGTTTTATAGTTGGTAAGTTTGATTCATTTCTGTGAATTACTTCAATTTTCTTTTTCACTGAATCAATTCAAAGCTGATTCTGCATCACTGAAACCGATTGACAAAAAGCCTGTGTTTCTCTTAAAATAAAATGTTTTAAGTATTTTACATTGTTGCATATATGATACTGTTCAAAAGATTAAAGTCAGTTTATTTTTATTTTTTTTAAGAATTAATACTTATTCAGCAAGGAATAAGTAAAGACATTTATAATGTTACAAAAATTTATATTTTAAAGGAATGTTGTTCTTTTTAACTTAATGTTCTCAAAGAATCTTGAAAAATAAAATGTATCATGGTTTCCACAAAAAATATGAAGCAGCACAACTGTTTTCAACATTGATAATCATCAGAAATGTTTATGAACAGCAAATCAGCATATTAGAATAATTTCTGAAGGATCATGTGACACTGAAGACTGGAGTAATGATGCTGAAAATTCAGCTTTGATCACAGCAATAAATTACATTTTGCAATATTTCATTTCAAGACAGTTATTTTAAGTTGTAATATTATTTCACAATTTTTACTGTATTTTTGATCAAGTAAATGGAGACTTGTTGTGCAGAAGAGACTTGGACTCCAGAAGAGACATCATTTTGACCAATAATACACACACTCAACTTCTTCTGCAACAGAAATGATTAGGAATCAGAATTGTTTGACAGTGTAAATGTGATGTTTCCGGTCTTCTGCAGGAGCTGAGCAACTGTCAGACTGTGGTCCTCTCGGTGGAGGATGAAGTGGGCCAGAGAATCATCATTGAAGATCTGCTGGAGGCCACACGAGGAGCAGACGCTGGGCTGAGGCAGGCGTCTGTCACCATCCTCAACGGATACTTCTCTCGAACACGGCTGGACTACAGCGCTCACACGCGCAAGCTGCTGTCTGGCCTCATGCGGCTCATGAACGACCCCAACCCTGAGGTGCTCAGCCAGAGCTGGGACACCATCAACTCCATCACAAAGGTAAGTGATGCTTTCATCCGTGTGCATCAGTGGAACTTCTCAAAGTCCTTGTTTTTACCTGGTATTATCATCTGTTTCATGTGATCCAATCGCAAGCCACAAATAAACTAGTTGTTTATGATCCTTGATCTGCTAGTAAGGTGGAGATGTTTTAAATAACATCTCAGGTGTCGAATTCAGTAGCAAAAACAAGTTATATATATATATATATACACACACACACACACACACATATATATATATATATATATATATATATATATACTCCATGTATTAAAGTGTTTGTAAGAAAATATTACAATATTTTGCTGTATATACATTACTGTTTAGAAGTTTGGAGTCAGTGATTTTTTTAAATTATTTAATATTTTTATTCAGCAAGGAGGTATTAAATCAATCAAAAGTGACTGTAAAGTCATTTATAATGTTAGAAAATATTTCTATTTCAAATAAAAAACACTGTTCTTTTAACCTTTTGTGTTCATCAGAGAATCCAGAAAAATTTAATTTATCACGGTTTCCACAAAAAATATTCGGCTGTTTTCAACGTTCATAATAATCAGAAATATTGAGCAACAAGTCAGCATAATAGATGATTTCTGAAGGATCATGTGACACTGAAGACTGGAGTAATGATGCTGAAAATTCAACATTGATCACAAGCAATAAATTGCATTCTACAATACATTTATAAAAAAACAGTTATTTTAAATGGTAATATAATTTCATCATTTTTACTGCATTTTTTATCAAATAAATGCAGCCTTGGTGAGCAGAAGTGACTTCTTTCTCCTATATTTATTGCTTGAGTTATGCTACTACCAGGATTTAAACAAGAAATAATGAAATATGACTGGTATTGTCATTTGGTCGATACAGTTCTCATAACTTCACTGTGTTTGTGCAGAAACTGGATGCTGGCAGTCAGCTGTCCTTGATTGATGACCTACACAGGGACATCCGCTCTGCTGCCGCTGAGGTCAGAGGTCAACACCTACCTGGCTTCTGTCTGCCCAAGAAGGTAAGAATCACTTACAGAGACAAACTGCAGAGCAAAAGTCAGCACGTCAACTCTGATAGCACATAATCAATATGGAAGTGTTCAGAATGACACGCTGCCTAATATTTGTGGAAAAATTAGTATGCGGTTTGGAATACCCAGTTAGCCTATTACATATGACAAAATATACTCAGCTGTCATAAATGAACTGGAGCAGCTGTGATTTTTTACTTTTCCTTCTTTGACTCATTATTTGACAGGACAGCCAAAAGTTTTTACACGAGATTCAAAATGAAAAACAAGTTTTTATTGTAAAGATTATAACTGGATGCCACTTGCTGAATAAAACTTGGCATGCCAGTGATGCCAGTTGATAACATTGTCAAACTACTGGACACCATTTCACATACTATATTTATTAGGTTGTAGTAGGATATATATATATATATATATATATACTCCATGTATTAAAGTGTTTGTAAGAAAATATTACAATATTTTGCTGTATATACATTACTGTTTAGAAGTTTGGAGTCAGTGATTTTTTTAAATTATTTAATATTTTTATTCAGCAAGGAGGTATTAAATCAATCAAAAGTGACTGTAAAGTCATTTATAATGTTAGAAAATATTTCTATTTCAAATAAAAAACACTGTTCTTTTAACCTTTTGTGTTCATCAGAGAATCCAGAAAAATTTAATTTATCACGGTTTCCACAAAAAATATTCGGCTGTTTTCAACGTTCATAATAATCAGAAATATTGAGCAACAAGTCAGCATAATAGATGATTTCTGAAGGATCATGTGACACTGAAGACTGGAGTAATGATGCTGAAAATTCAACATTGATCACAAGCAATAAATTGCATTCTACAATACATTTATAAAAAAACAGTTATTTTAAATGGTAATATAATTTCATCATTTTTACTGCATTTTTTATCAAATAAATGCAGCCTTGGTGAGCAGAAGTGACTTCTTTCTCCTATATTTATTGCTTGAGTTATGCTACTACCAGGATTTAAACAAGAAATAATGAAATATGACTGGTATTGTCATTTGGTCGATACAGTTCTCATAACTTCACTGTGTTTGTGCAGAAACTGGATGCTGGCAGTCAGCTGTCCTTGATTGATGACCTACACAGGGACATCCGCTCTGCTGCCGCTGAGGTCAGAGGTCAACACCTACCTGGCTTCTGTCTGCCCAAGAAGGTAAGAATCACTTACAGAGACAAACTGCAGAGCAAAAGTCAGCACGTCAACTCTGATAGCACATAATCAATATGGAAGTGTTCAGAATGACACGCTGCCTAATATTTGTGGAAAAATTAGTATGCGGTTTGGAATACCCAGTTAGCCTATTACATATGACAAAATATACTCAGCTGTCATAAATGAACTGGAGCAGCTGTGATTTTTTACTTTTCCTTCTTTGACTCATTATTTGACAGGACAGCCAAAAGTTTTTACACGAGATTCAAAATGAAAAACAAGTTTTTATTGTAAAGATTATAACTGGATGCCACTTGCTGAATAAAACTTGGCATGCCAGTGATGCCAGTTGATAACATTGTCAAACTACTGGACACCATTTCACATACTATATTTATTAGGTTGTAGTAGGAAGTATACAGCATGTATGTGGCAGTAAGAAAAAAAAACAGAAAAGCAAAGTATTCCATTCCAGCAATTCTTTATGAAAGTGTCATTATTGTAAACAAACTATTGTTAATAATTGTCTGTAATTGAATTAATTTTAGAATAAAATTAAATATTAATAATAATGAACAAGTATTAGCTAATGTTCAACTTTAACTGAAATGCAAATAGGTTTAGGTTGAAGTACTAAAATTACTAAAACAAAAATTAATTATATATAAAGCTAAATAGAGTTAAAAAAAAAAAAAAAGATATATATATGTAAATGACAAAAGCAAAGTGTTTTGTTCCGAATACAGGCTTTATGAAAATAGTGTTTTTTTACTAAAACTTATAAAAATAATTTTATGTAAAAATTAAAACCGAAATGAAATAAAATTAAAGCTAAGAAAAATAGAAAATACTTTAAAGATTAAAACAATTATGCCTTAAATGTTGCCTTGTCAACTAACTGAAATATGTTGCAAGTGCTAAAATTACAACAACAAAAAAACTAGAATTAATATTAAAAAAAAATTCAAAATAAGCTAATTCAAAAGAATAATAATAAATACTGTAATAGTATAGGAGTAATCCTGCAGTAGCACTGATGTGACATGCTGTGTATTTTTCCTCAGGGAGTGACGTGTATTCTCCCCGTGCTGAGGGAGGGCGTGCTGACAGGAAGTCCCGAGCAGAAAGAGGAGGCGGCTCGTGCACTGGGCGGAGTCATTAAACTGACATCAGCGGAGGCACTGCGGCCCTCTGTGGTCAACATCACCGGACCGCTCATCCGTATCCTAGGAGACCGTTTCGCTTGGACTGTGAAGACGGCTCTGCTGGAGACGCTCACTCTGCTGCTGGCCAAAGTCAGTGTCCATCACGCCTCTGTCCTCATGCTGAGTTAGACCCTTCATTCACACTCATAACTCCTCTCTCGTGCGCAGGTGGGCATCGCTCTGAAACCCTTCCTGCCGCAGCTCCAGACCACCTTCCTGAAGGCCCTCCAGGACTCCAGCCGGGCCGTGAGGCTGCGGGCGGCAGAGTCTCTGGGTCAGCTGGTCTCCATACACACTAAAGTAGATCCACTGTTCACAGAACAGCTGTTGGCCATACGCAACGCAGAGGACTCTGGAGTCAGGTAAAAACACAAAAAAACAAATGCACACTTCTGCAGCAGTTACGGCATGACGATTGCAAATACAGTACTGTACTGAAAAAAGTCTCTTCTGCTCAACACGGCTGCATTTATTTGATCAAAAATGCAGTAAAATCAGTAATATTGTGAAAATATTATTACACTTTAAAAGAACCATTTTCTATTTGAATATACTTTAAAATATAATTTATTCCTGTGATGCAAAGATTTTCATTTAGTTTAACCTGAAATAACTAAAACAAAATTAATCAAAACTATATAAACATATTAAAATTAAATAAAAAACTAAAACTTATAAAAATGACAAAAATACATCAAAATTATTAGAACTTTAAATAAAGTTAAAATGAAAACAAAATAAAAACTATAGTAGTCTAATTCAAAATATTAATACAAACTAGAATAGTATCAAGGATACTAAAATAACTGACTTTTGCCTGCTCTCCCCACTTTATAGTTAAGTATGGAAGACTTCACTATGTACGGTGGAGTGTTTGGCAACAAGCAAGACAGTGCCTTTTTGAATGCAG
>NW_015554181.1:1091886-1092224 GCF_001515605.1 Sinocyclocheilus anshuiensis
TGTGTGTGTGTGTATATATATATATATATATATATGCATAAGTTTTAAATAATTAAGTAAATATATTATAAATATAGATATATTGCTATCTGAAAATATTATTTTAGTCCTGTTATAGACAATACTTAAAGATTGTCTATATATAGTGTATGATACACACACATACAGTATATATTTTGAAAATATTTGTGTATATACATTTATATATTTATATTATTATATTTTATATTATAAATATATTTAATACATAAACAACATATTTTTCAGAAATATATACATGCATGTGTTTGTATTTATATATACATAATAAATATACGCAGTACACACATTATGTAAAC
>NW_015554181.1:1092532-1093052 GCF_001515605.1 Sinocyclocheilus anshuiensis
TCACGCCTGGCGCTGAAGTAAAGTTGGAGCACACGTCTGAAACGTCTCCGGTTTGATGTGGTCATAAAGACTTTCTGCGTTTAAATAAACGATGGTTCTCGTCACGAAAAAAGAGACAGAAACAGCAGTTGTGAGTGGGGTGGCCAACCGTAGCCCCGCCCCTGCGTTAATGGCGTTAAGTATTTTTAACGCGTTAAACTGAAAAAATTAATCGCCTGCGTTAATGCTAATCGTTTGACAGCACTAATATATATATGTGTGTATATATGTGTGTGTGTTTGTGTGTGTAAAATATTAATTAATATTTAAATGTATTGACATTTATGAATATATTGTTATCTGAAAATATTTTTACTCCTATTATTACTTCTATGTTTGAAGACATGCAAGAATATGAATGCATGTGATCTTTGTCTTTAAAACAGTAACTAGCACAGGATGTGGTTGTGTGAGTGTGTCATTGTTGCCTTACCTCTGTGTGTGTGTGTGTGTGTGTGTGTGTGTGTGTGTGTGTGTGTGT
>NW_015554181.1:1093445-1123099 GCF_001515605.1 Sinocyclocheilus anshuiensis
GTGCGCGCGTAGGATGCCACGAGAATGGCCTCTGCAGGCTGTGTTGGCGAGCTGTGTGCCTTCCTGTCAGAAGAGGAGCTCAAGAATGTGTTACAGCAGCATGTCCTCGGTAAGATCACACACATCTCAGGCCTGCCAGTGCTTTCAGATGAGATGCATCAAGAAAAGCACTTCAATCTAGAACTGAATCCTCTCATGTTATCTGTTTGTCTGCAGCGGATGTGTCTGGCGTGGACTGGATGGTGCGTCACGGCCGTAGTTTGGCTCTGGCTATCGCGGTGAAGTCCGCTCCTGATCAGCTGTGTTCGGAGGAGTACAGCTCGACTGTGCTGGAGACCGTCTTATCCAGTGCCACCGCAGACAGAGTAAGACACCGCAGTGAATCAGCAGGAAGTCAAACTCGTGTTGTAACCCAGTGAGGCCAAAAAATGCCTGTGTTTAGGGCCAATTAAATCTTAAAATGTTGACAGTCAATACTTAGGAATATTCAAATGTTTGTTCATTGCTTGAACCTTTAAAACTTTCCTAAATCCACTGACTGGTTCTTCCTCATAGATGCTCATTGCAGCAGCTTTTCATACTGAATAAAGCTCAGGGTTTCGCAGTATGGAAAATACAGAATTAAATTTTAGTCATTTCCAGACCTGGACAAGTACAGGAAAAAAGAAAACAAGAGAATGGAAAAATGTTTGTTTCCAGACTATTGTCCCTATTCTGATTTCTAAAATATAAAATTAAGAACTTCTAACAAAAAAAAAATAAGTTAATTGATTAATTAAATTTAAATAAAATAAAAAAAATCATAATTTGTTATACAAGCAGAGTGTTTTTCATGACATTTAGAGCAGGCAATCAAAATTTTACATGACTGAATAAATTGTATACTTTTGTATGTTTTAAGACAAAATTGTTAAACTATTGTAAACAATGTAATCCATAACACTGTTGGTTTTGCCATGAATATAGTCATTGCTGCTGATAAGGTGATAAATCATAAATAAATACATAAAATAATTTATCATGTTCAGTATGTTCTGAAAAATCTGGACATTTGAGTATGGAAAAGTATAGAACTTAGGGCTGCACAATTAATCAAATTTCTAATCGCGATTACAATTACGGATGCCACAATTACGTAATTGTTCAAAGCAGCAATTAATCGTTCAAAGTCCACTTATGTTATTCTGCATGCTTAAGATGCTTTTTTCTTTGTACATGTTATCTTAAAGGTTTTTCCATTGTTTTAATTTTAGTTTTAGTATAACATAATACCATGCATAGTTTTACCTTTTTATTTAAAGAAGAAACCAATCCGATGTATAGTTGACATTTGAGGCTTAATACTATAGAAAAGCAATAAAAGTTTTTCAGTTAGTGTTTTCAGCTTGTTTATTTTCATATAAAAATACGGCATGCAGTTGCTTCAAACAAAGGTGTAAACATCATTCATTTAATCGTAATTAATAAGCGCAATTACAATTTCAAAGGAATAATCGACAATTATGATTTTTGTCATAATCGTGCAGCCCTAGAACTTGAAATGGAAATTGTGTAAGAACCCTGGAAGCCTGTGACTTCTGGACGTCGTTTAACACCAGCCAAAGATTAGAGCTTATGATTTTCACAAGATCTTGCTGTTTTTTTTTTTTTACTATGCATTCATGAACGCTCTGTTATGTAACTGTGGTGCAAACATTTGATTCTTGTGTGTGTGTGTGTGTGTGTGTGTGTGTGTGTGTGTGTGTGTGTGTGTGTGTGTGTGTTTTCTTCAGATCCCCATCGCCTGCAGCGGCATCAGAGCCATGGGTTACCTGATGAGACACCAGCTCCGCACAGGAGGACCGGAGAGCATCTCACCCCGCATCATCACACAGTTCGTCAAGGTGAGACTGACTCCAGCATACACTGAGATAAACCGCCTTCCATACAGTAGTGTACAGTATTTAATAATCTTTGTTAGCATTAGTTAATAAAAATATAGCTGGTTATTGTTAGTAATGTTAACTAGGGTCCAATAAGTAATAGTAAATGTTCAAATTAACATAAATGCTTTAGAAGTATTTCTCATTGTTAGTTAAATAGTTTATCACAATATTGTTTCTGGTTCATTAGAGCACTTTGCATTATGGGATACAATTTGTCATGTAGTGTAGGGCTGGATAATATGGACAAGAATATTATTTTGTTTCATATCATTCAAAATTGATAACAAAATATTCATTTAATACCATTAATAGGGAAGGAGATGCATTTGATGTATTTCTTAGACCTCAACAATGAACATAAACAACTAGTATGTGTAAACTAAAACTATGGACGTGTGAAATTAATTGTAATTGTATCCTAATTCTTTTAATGCACATTTATAATTAAAAAGGTATAAGGTGAATTCATACAGCTTTAACAATTTAATCAATGTTTTAACATGTAATCAAATGTAAATATAACAATTTTTTTTTTTATTGTCAAATAAGGTGCTGCACAAGAAAAGTTGTATAGTGTATAAATTAATACATGAATAAAAATATCTTGGTTATATGATATTCCTTACTACTAAAAATAGTCAATCAATGTCATGTTTTTATTATTATTATTACTTTGAGAATTACATTTACTTTACAATAGTAATATATTTCTGGTATAATTTCTACAAAATATTGAAAATTGTTTAAAATAAACATTTTTAAAACTTGTCAATATCATGGACTTAATGTTTTTCGATAAATTGATTTATCATACAGCCCTATCTGGTTATATTCCATACATATTCCACAAGATGTTTTTTGTACACATTGCGAACAAACTCAAACACGTTAGTTGGACGGACACACATCAGAGAAGCTGAATTCGCTGTCTGCCGTGGCTCCTCCCACAGTGTCTGCAGAACCAGTCGAGTGACATTCGTCTGGTGACGGAGCGCGTGCTGTGGTGGGTGTGTAAGGAGGCGGAGACTCCCGCTCTGGAGCCCAGTCTGGTCAAACCGGTCATCAAAGCCCTGTTGGACAACACCAAGGATAAGAACACCAGCGTCCGAGCGCAGAGCGAACACACGCTCGTCAGCCTGCTGCGGCTGCGCCAGGGAGAAGACTGCATGCAGGTCAGTCCTCACACGATGTTGCCTTCCATGCACCGTAAAAAATTCTGTTTGTAATCATTTTTTTCTTTAAATTATCTAAATGTATGTAAAAAGTCTATTTTTTGTAATTAAAGATAATGCAGGCCTGTATCTTGGAAAAAAAAAACTGATTTGCAAAAAAAAACAAAAAACTAATATTACATACATACTGTATATATGTATGGTTTGTGATAAGATCAGTGCACTGGTTAGTCCAGTTATCCAGTCATAGGTCAGTTGAGGCAAAGTCACAGCAGTTTTTTTGCTGCGCATTGAGGAATTTATTCATTATTTCCATCGAAGTTTTTTGTGCAATATTTTCACATTTTGTTTATGCATATGCACGTTTTCTTGTCAGATAAAAAATATATCCGACTCAATTGAGCGCACACGTTTTCATGTGCATTTTAAGATTTTACGCACATCTTGCCGTTTCCATCCAGCATTTTTATGTAATCTCAATTTGCATAAAGTATGTGGATGGACATAGCTTCTATTGAAGGGTGCTTTTATTGAAAGTGTTGGGTAAAGTAATGTATTACAACATTGCATTACTCCTTAAAACAGTATCTAATTGTGCAACTTTATATGGAAAATAATGCGTTACTTTTGCATTACTTTTTTCACCTGAACTGGGCTTGCTTATTTATTTTTTAATAAAAACTGGAAAATGTAAAGGCTGAACTGAATGAGCCTCAGGCTAAAGGAAGTGCCTCTGAACCTCACTCCAGATTTTTCTCAACATGGGAACAGGCCACAGGGAGAGGTATCAGTAAATAGGAAAACAAAGTAACTGGCATTGATTATTTGAAAAAGTAACTCTGATATTTCATTGTCAATTTAAAAGTAATGTGTTACTTTACTAGTTACTTGGGGCTTGCTTATTTATTTTTTAATAAAAACTGGAAAATGTAAAGGCCTTTTGACACCAAAAGTGAACTGAATGAGCCTCAGGCTAAAGGAAGTGCCTCTGAACCTCACTCCAGATTTTTATCAACATGGGAACAGGCCACAGGGAGAGGTATCAGTAAATAGGAAAACAAAGTAACTGGCATTGATTATTTGAAAAAGTAACTCTGATATTTCATTGTCAATTTAAAAGTAATGTGTTACTTTACTAGTTACTTGGGTAAAGTAATCTGATTACATAACTAGCGTTACTTGTAATGTGTTATTGGAGTATGTTTTACAAGAAAATAGTATTTCAGTCTTTCTACTTCAGAATTTCACGTTTAATGTTACTTGCCACTTTGTAATTATTTGTGAAACTTACTAGCAATTTCTGAGTGAAAACGTTTTTTTTTTTAAGTCATTTTTGTTTTCAGTTTGGAAAACAAAAGATGATGTTGTGCAGAATATCCACAGCTTTTTCCATACTATAAAAACAGACCAGTGATCGAAAAACACCTTAAAAGTCACCTCTTAAACAATACGTCTCCTAACCAATCATGGCACAGCACTTGGAATAACGTCTGCATGTGTAAATTCGTTTCAGAGCATCAATGCAATCCTGGACACGGCCAGTAATGAGCTGCTGTCAGAATGTTACCGCAGATCCCTGAAGAAGATCTCCAGCCTTCCCGACTCCAACGAAGAGATCGATGACACCATCCTGACATGATGGACAGCTTCAGCTGCTTTGAATCCAGTCCTGTAGCCGCTGCTGTTCTCAGAGATCCTGCATCTGTCAGTCACACACACTCTCCTCACGCTAGCTTTGACTCACGTAATTTACGCCACAAGGAAAGCCTGGGAAAGTATTTATTGTGCTGAGCCCCTAAAATCATCATCTAAAATCTGCATTGTCCTTAATTGGCTATTAATTTGTAAATGTATATTTTTCATTTGGTTTTCTTCTGAAAGATGAAGTATTAATTTGTGCCAATTCTTTTCAAACATTGATGTTCTGATGCCCTTTTATATTTTGTTTGGATGGTAAGCAGTTTCTCGCTGTTGTAATTGATTTCTCTGAGTGTGTGAGAGACGCGTGAGCCATTAACAACCCAAAGGATGTGATGCTGATTTTTCCAATTAGCGCTGTGTCCAATAATAATGGTTGTATGAAAAAATAGAAAATGAAAACCTTGATTTAATAAACCGTATGACTTAAAGAAATTACATTTATGTTTGTGTTTCAATGTTTTAATTCCTGATCAACATTTCGTGCATCTTTATAAGATCTGAAAACTATATTAAAAAATGTCCTGGGTCTTCCAAGCTTTTTAATGCCAATGAATGGTGGTCGAGATTTTGAAGCCCAAAAAAGTACTTCCATCCAAGTGCGTAGGTTTGATTTTGGCATTGGTGGGGACATAACAGCAGACAACAGACATTTAATTGTTTGATCAAAATTATTGCTAGGGACAATCTAGTCTATTTAGTATCTCTACTAAATTATAAACCCTTGAAAATCATAAGCATTGTCTTACTTTGGAAACTATAGTTAATACAGTTAAACCATGGTAAATGTTTTTGCTACACTAACCATATGATATTTGTAGTAAAACTGTGGTTTTAAAGATTTAGGATAGTCTGAAGTCCCAATCTGAATCAAATGATTTGCGAACCCGCTCCGATTAAGTCCTGATCTGAATCAAATGATTCGCGATCTGCGCTCCGAAGTTCCAATCTGAATCAACTGATATTTGATACGTGCTCTGAAGTCCCAATCTGAATCAAATGATCCGCGATCCGAAGTTCCAATCTAAATCAAATTATTTGCGAACCCGCTCTGATTAAGTCCTGATCTGAATCAAATGATTCGCGATCTGCGCTCCGAAGTTCCAATCTGAATCAAATGATATTTGATACGTGCTCTGAAGTCCCAATCTTGAATCAAATGATCCGTGATCCGAAGTTCCAATCTAAATCAAATTATTTGCGAACCCGCTCTGATTAAGTCCTGATCTGAATCAAATGATTCGCAATCTGCGCTCCGAAGTTCCAATCTGAATCAACTGATATTTGATATGTGCTCTGAAGTCCCAATCTGAATGAAATGATCCGCGATCCGAAGTTCCAATCTAAATCAAATTATTTGCGAAACCCGCTCTGATTAAGTCCTGATCTGAATCAAATGATTCGCGATCTGCGTTCCGAAGTTCCAATCTGAATCAAATGATATTTCATACGTGCTCCGAAGTCCCAATCTGAATCAAATGATATTTGATGCGTGCTCTGAAGTCCCAATCTGAATCAAATGATCCGCGGTCCGAAGTTCCAATCTAAATCAAATTATTTGCGAACCCGCTCTGATTAAGTCCTGATCTGAATCAAATGATTCGCGATCTGCGCTCCGAAGTTCCAATCTGAATCAACTGATATTTGATACGTGCTCTGAAGTCCCAATCTGAATCAAATGATCCTCAATCCGAAGTTCCAATCTAAATGAAATTATTTGCGAACCCGCTCTGATTAAGTCCTGATCTGAATCAAATGATTCGCGATCTGCGCTCCGAAGTTCCAATCTGAATCAACTGATATTCGGTATGCGCTCTGAAGTCCCAATCTGAATCAAATGATCCACGATCCGAAGGTACAATCTAAATCAAATGATTCGCGAACCCGCTCCAATCGAAGTCCCAATCTTAATCAAATGATTTGTGATCCGTGCTCCGAAGTTCCGATCTGAATCAATAGATTCATGAACCTGCTCCGAAGTTCCAAATTATTTGCGATCTGCTCTCCGTAGTCCCGAACTGAATAATGATTCGCAAACCCGCTCTGAAGTCCTGATCTAAATCAAATGATTCGCGATACGAAATTTTAAGTCCCAATCTGAATCAAATGATTTGCCATTATGTGATCCGATTGGAGTGCTTCGAAACAGTGAATCATTTTGCGACACAATAGTTTAACTGATTCTGAGTTTCGTTTCCGTTTCATCCATCCGTGCTTTTAAAAATCATTATAAACTGTCAAAATTTGAAAATTAATGGCTTTTTTTTTTTTTTGCTAGTGAATCGCATGAACTGAATGATCGAAGTCACAAATTTGAATCAATTGGAGTGGTTCCAGTGTAAATGACTCACTCAATTGAATCGGTTTGTCTGTTCCTCTGCTTTTCAAGTCTTCAACCATGTTCACACGACACTGTCAGTACTACTACTGGCAGCTCGCTAGTTTTTGTATTAATGACATTAATAACTGAAATAAGCGAAAAAAGTACGATGTTTACCAATAAAATATCAATATTTCCATTCCAAAGATAACATCCAACATCTGCGAACATATTCTGGTGAGGTAACTGGTTTATTAGTGAATCACAACATTAATATGACTAGCTGCACCTCAAAATACATGTTAGATGGAAACATTGTGCAATATGATAAAATTTGAAGCTGCTTTCACTATATTTAAATAGTTTGACCACTGCATTTCAGTTGGTGACAGTTCAGTTGGAAATCAGTAAAAGCATCCAGTCTCTTACCATTTAATTTTGAATGTTCAATTTATACTGTATTGTAATAAATATTTGAGAAATTATTGTTGTGTCTGATTGTATTAGTCTAAATGGAGTGATAGTCAATGTAAAAAGAGCAAATGGGAGAAGCAGATGAACACAAAACAGCTTAACAACATAAAGTTAAAGACTAACCAGTTCTTGTTTTCTGGAATTGTTTACCGCTCTGAAATCAGACTTATCTGTGAGCTACAAGTATAAGATAGATAGATCTTGAATTATTAGACAATAGGGTTATTACACTAACAAAGGTGTTTCCATCATCATAAAGCCACAGATCTGAAATCTTTATTGAAAGGTTTGAAGGTTTCAGCAGTGATCAGACACATCTGCAGATTTAGTGTATCGCAAACCCATCTGTGTGTCATTACTGAGCTCATATGCAACATAATTCATCTTCAGCTAATCCTGAGGGGATAAAATCTGCAGTTTTCTGGCAGATTGTCAAAGTTCAGACTGCTTTGGAAAGTTGCCCAGAGTTTTCTGGCTCTCACTGACAAACTGCTGAGACGTCATGAATACATTTCTTTGTTGGCACCAAGAAAAAATGAGACCTTGCTTTAAAAAGCACTGTGGTGGTATCAGATGGTAATACTGTCAAATGTATAGTACATTCCACTGATGATTACCATGTTATCATGGTATTTGCAAAGTTAAAAATAAATATAAAAAAATACTGTATTATTAGATGTGTCCAAAACATGACATTTTTTTGTAAAGCAGTCAACATGTTTCCATAATAAAAAGGTATATATATATATATACCAAAAAAAAAACATTTTGTTGTAATGTAATGAGGCTATAAAAACAATGCACACACACACACACATATATATATATATATATATATATATATATTAATTATAAATAAATATGCTCAAAAAACATCTTGATATTCATGGATTCAATTCATAGCCTAGAAAATAAATTTAAAAAACGTTTGAAAATAATGATTAAGAGCTTGTATTATAATATACACTGAAGTTGTGAAGCATTATTATTAAGTATTATTATTACTTATTATAATGTTGTTGTTGCTGCATAAAATTATTTTAAAAAGTTCTTTTTCGCACTTGCATTCAATTTAAATTAAATAAAAAAAGAACTTTTATAATTTTTCTAACCAATTTGACCTATTTTATGATTTTTTGTAATAATTAAATGCACTTGACGCCATCTGACCCATATGCAGCAAATACACGCATCCTTTGATCCTTTGTATCGCGACGCGGGCTTGTTGACGGCTGTTACGTCATATGGCGTCGGCGCTCTCTGATTGGTCATCCGCCGCTCTGTGCAGCAGGAGGAAGCGCCGTTTCCGGTAATGAGCGAGTGACTGCTGACACCGCCAAACCCCGACGACAAGCCCGCTGCTTTCGGCATCTACCGGAGGGAAATTGTCCGCTCTTATCCGAGCGGGACGTCAGACGGGTTCCAGCCAAGCGTTCGGCTGGAGAGAGGCGCGAAGCTGCAGCGAAGGCGCGGGGTTTGAGCCTCCCACCACCGGCATGGCCCGCGACTACGATCACCTCTTCAAACTGCTGATCATCGGTGACAGCGGTAAGAGACGCCGCGGATGCGGGCCGGCGCGAGGCTCTGGGGGCTCTGAGTGTCTCGTATTAAAGCTGTGAGCTCAAAGAAGCTAACGGACACACGAGCGTGTTTCTGTCGTTGTGTCGCTGCTTTAGGGCTGATCGCCGCACACAGGCCCGAGATCCGGAGATCCTGCTCTATGCATCATTTATTCAGCACTACAACTGAAGTGCATTGATTCAGAAAGTATTTAAACACTTCAGACACGATCCATATGTCTGAATATCAGTGCATTAGAATCTAGAATATAAAAGTAAGAGCGATTTGTTGAAAATATAAACGCTATGCAGTCAAAACATTTGAAATACTTGGTTTAAAATGATAAAACAATACATCTGTGTTGTAAATAAGACATTTGCTTGAATATGCTGATAGTGAATGTGATTCTCGACGTCTGTGTGAACTTGGGGAGAGCTGACTTGATGCATCTTTATACAAAAATGAAGAAAACTGAAGCTAGAGAAAATCAATGATCCTGCAGCATTTGAGATGCACGGATACAGATTTAATAAATGACATAAAGACATATTAAGTGTCACTTAAGTGAACAGGTTCTTTTATTACTTAAATGATATGTGAAAGTTCACAGGGCAAACAGATGCAACAACTTCTGTACCTGTGAATGAACTGATCAGAAACTGAAATCTGGATATTTCAAGTGTTTGCAAGTGCTGATTTTAACACAGAAAGTGCTTTGTTTTGGTGTCAGTTGGTTAAAGTTGAGCCTCTTGTTCAGGTGTGAGTAAAGGAGATCTAGCGTTTGCATAAAAGCAAAGGCGAGTGTGTCCTGTTTTCACGGGATGGTTAACAGCCAGCAACACATCACAGCTTGCGGTTCTTGTGGTTTGAGTTTTTGCACCTTCGCATGTGAAGCAGACGACTCAAATGAGCTCAAACTGTTTGGATGAACTGTATGTTATTAAAATGTCACATTGTTTGTGTTGAATTCTCAATTGCTGGTTTGAATCAAGGAATACTAAAATTTCCATTTATCCAATCCATTTATATTTGTATACTTTGTATATAATGTGATTATATAGTATAAAATAATTAGTTTATATATCTATATATGGAGAGAGAAAGTGTGTAGATATATAAACATTATTTTATTATATATTTTGTTTTATCTACACTTTAAATGTAAGATATTATATAAAATATATTATAAGTTTTATTTATAGTACCTAATAATTAAATATGTAACTTACATAATAAAATAATAAATAATGTGTGTGTGTTGCCATTCAAAGGTTTGGGATCAGTAAGATATTTAATGTTTTTTAAAAAGGTCTCTTATGCTCATTAAGGCTGCATTTAAAAAATACTGGGAAGAAACTGTAATATTGTGAAATAATTATTGCATTTTAAAATAAATGCATTCTATTTTAATATACTTTAAAATCTAATATATTCCTGTGATGCAAAGCTGAATTTTCAGCATCATTACTCCTTCAGAAATCATTATAATATGTTTATAATATGATTTATTTATATACTGTATATATAATATAAACAAATAATTGTATTATATACTATATATCACATTACCTATGAAGTGTATCGCTTTACGATCATTGATTACACAAGTGAGAGATGCTGGCTGCTGTGGGCTACAGTAGATGGACACACAGGCCTCAGGGTTTCAGTTTTTTGTCCTCTGAGGGCTTTTATTTGGGCTCTGCTTCAGTTCTGAACTCTAATGAAGTGACCTAATGATATGGTACAGATCTCTGGTCTGTGATGAAAGAAAATCGGCTGGATTTGTCCCACAGGGATAGACAGGCTCGCTTTTGACACTGGTTGTCTGGCTTGTAATATAACTTTAGATTTAATTTTTAATTGGAACATTTGATATGATTTCTTGCGGCTTTAATTGTTCGATTATGTTCTCTTTTTGAGAGACTTGAGACTGATTGATTGATATGAATATCTGTCTGCAGAATCGAAATGCAGATTGTCCACTGCAAGCAAGTCCTGTAATATTGTTCTTCAGTAAACGAGTTACACTCATACTGCTGGAATCTGAGTTTGCTTGGAAAGTGATTTGATGCATTTCTATAGACCTTCTCTGGATAAAGCATGTCAACTCTTTTATCCTGTGTGTTAGTGGCGTCATTTGTCAGGAGAGGATGTTTGCTTGGTTTATCTTCCTTTCTGAGAGTCAGCGGTAGTGTGTGTTGGCTGTAGTCTCAGACGGCACGCCTACAGACCGTTCATGAACCACCACATTCATATTCCACACAAAAATCTCACTGCTCCAATCTGATTGGCTGACTTTGCTGTTTTGAATTACCTGCAAACCCCTGAAGAAAGTTACATGGTCATTGTCTCTTCCTGTCTAAATGTAGAGTAATCTGTGGTGTGGATCCAATTTTATGCTGGTATGTGAGATTATTTTGGTCCTGACATCATTTAAAGGGGTCATATGATACGATTTCAAGTTTTCCTTTCTCTTTGGAGTGTTACAAGCTGTTCGTGAATAGATAAGATCCCTAAAGTTGCAAAGACTAAAGTCTCAAACCCAAAGAGATATTCTTTATAAAAGTTAAGACTTGTCCACGCCCTCCTAAACCGCCTCGTTTAAACACGCCCCCACATGTCTATGTCACTGTGTGGGAAGATTTGCATAACGCCGCCCAAATGTTTACGCAAAGAAAGAAGGCGTAACTTTGATTCTCGCTGTAGTATTGGTGCCGCCACCGCCGCCATGTCATGAAGACTCGCTGTTTCGTTGTGAAAGCGAAACTACTTTGTTTGTCCATCCAAAAGAGGACACGACTAGAAATCAGTGGTTAAGTTGTATTTACAACACTGTTCCAGAACAATCACAGCATGGTTTTATGTTTACGCGGCACGATATGCAACGCAACGTGTAAAAAGACCGTACAAGTCATTATAATCAGTAATTATGTCCCCACTGGATGCAACAAATGCCTCGTTTGTAATGGGTTTTCATGTTTTTGAATCATCGCTCCGGCCTGACAGGGCATCATCACAGTATGGTAAGGGGCATAACATTTCCGTCACACGCTTGAGGTATTCAGCCAATCACAACACACTGGATAGCTGGCCAATCAGAGCACACCTCGCTTTTCAGACCGATGAGATTTGTAAAAATCGATGCGTTTCAGAAAGGTGAGGCATAGAGGAGCAACAATAATGTACCATATGTGGAAAATAATGTGTTTTTTTAACCTTAAACCGCACAAACACATTGCATTACACCAAATACACAGCAATGTCATATGACCCCTTTAAGGAAAGCGTCTCAGTGAGGACATCATGTTTCTCAGAGTTTAGGTTTTGTCTCTAAGCAGTAAATCTGAAAGCTGTGTGAGAAACCACATGGTGAATGTTAACGGTGAGCAGGCGTTAGTCCAGAGCTTTCGTCTGGTTTGCTGGAGCCAGCTGAAATCTGCTGCATCATATGTTTCGTGGTTTTTCCTCATTCTTTGTTTGTTGTCTGTCTGTCTGTCTGTCTGTCGTTCCAGGTGTTGGAAAGAGCAGTCTTCTCCTGCGCTTTGCAGACAACACTTTTTCAGGTAAGATGCATGAACATGTCCAGCGTCATCTGTCTGATTTATTATCATGCTTGCAGGGTGCAGACAGTCCTGAGATTTTCTGAAGCCAAGAGCGTGAAGATGGCCTGTTACAGCTGCTGTTTGTGTTGAGAGTATTTTAGTTTGTCCTCTACCTTATGTTCATTAAATTAAAAAAAGAGAAATCATCCAAGTTCTTGTGCAGCTTTTATGGAAATTAATAAATTCAAGTAACTCTTATTTTAATTTGTAAAGAGAAATCAAATAAGTTTATGAATGATACACTACCATTCAAAATTATGGGGTCAGTAAAGAAGTTAATGCTTTTCAGCAAGGATGCATTAAATTGATTAAAAGTGAGAGTAAAGACATTTAAACTTTAGAAAGCTTCTGATGGATCATGTGACACTGAAAATTGGAGTAATGATGCTTTGCATCACAGGAATAAATTACATTTTAAAATATTTTCAAATAGAAAAGTTATTCAAATTGTTATATTATTCCACATTAATACAAATTTTACAGTATTTTTGCTCGAACTGAAATCATTGCCATATTGTCATGTCTAATAATGGGTCGTGTGATGCATAAGCTCTATGTAGGCCAACAGTGTGGTGTTCCTAAAATATTCTTCAGGATTTAGGACTTCAGGTTTATAGAACGTATTATGAAAATAAAGGACTAGAAAAAGCCCAAGCCAATCTATTATGATGGCATATTCAATGCATGCTCTTTGGTTTTGCTTTGTGTTGTAGGTAGTTACATCACCACTATAGGAGTCGACTTCAAGATCCGGACGGTGGAGATTAATGGAGAGAAGGTGAAGCTGCAGATATGGGACACAGCCGGACAAGAGCGATTCCGAACCATCACATCTACGTGAGTCAAACGCATGACATTATCAAACTACTGCTGAGCTGAACGTATCCTATGTATGTTCTATGATGTGCACATGCATGTGCTTTTCATATTTCAGAATAAATCATAATACAAAGGGTCAGAAATGTGCTCAAAGAAAGTTTAGTACAGGAAGAATAAATCTTCCTTGGTCTGAATAAATTCTTTATGGTATTTGTATTTGAATAGAAATGGTGCTTTCATTCTTAGTTTCAGTAATAACATTCTAAGACATTGAAAATAATGTTCCAAGACATCTTTGTGGGTGTTGTGTGTGGCTGTGTTAATGTTGCGAACAGAACGCTTCAGGGAATCTGTTTGAAGTTCCTAATTAGTGCTGTAACGTTTTATAGCCGCTGTTTGACTGAGGATCAGCGTCTACCATCGGCACTCTAGGACTGAAGCTGTCCTTGGGCTTTAAGTTCACAGTTCCTGTGGCAAGAGGATTTATTTGTTGGGATGTTTGGATGTATCTGACATTTCCTGAAGCACACACTATTACATAATAAACTTGGTTTGTGTAGAAGCTATCATACAGGTTTTGCTTCATAAAGTGCATTTAATTAATAGCTAGCTTAAGTTTCAATTGCAGCTTTACCTGAGAAATCAGAGTACTGCAGGTCTTATGACTTCCTTACTATTGTTGTTTTGTTTTCCAATATCTAAACATCTTTAAATCGAGATACATTTACTTGAGATGTAAAATGAAGAAATGAGGTCTTGTTTTCTGAGAAACTGAACAAAATTGAATGAGTTTATGCCCAAAACAAGAACAAATATCTGCCAGTGGAATATAAAAAACTTGTTTTCCATTTGAATTAAATTGATATTTCTGAGCCCATTGACAACTTTGTTTTAAGTACTTAATTTTGATAGATAGATTTCTCATAAACAAGACTTAATTTGTTATTTTGCTTCTCAAGGAAATGCAACTTGATTTAATAATCTTTTTAAGAATTTGCACTGGAGAACAAGGCACAAATAGGCCTATTGACATATTGTGTTGCATTCAATTTTTTTCTTACATTTTCTTGGTCTTAAAAAGTCTTAAATTTACTTCATAAAACCTGCAAAAATCCTCCAAATTATGCCTTGCATTAAAATATTTAAGACTTCAAACTACTTATGTCTGTCAAAATGCAAAGACACTTTTTTGTAAGTTTTGGTCTTGTGTTAATGTGGCGACGTAGTTAAAGTGTGCAATGGTCTGAAGCCGGTTGGTCATTAAGTAGCTAACAAGGGAGTGTATGCCGCTTCATTAGTGTCTCATTAGTGTGTATGTACGGTCATGCATGTTTATGTGAGGTTTTGATCTGTTATTAAGGGCTGTGATAGAACTGTGACAGGCTTGGTCAATGACACACATGGGTTTGGTCACTCCAGGCCTCTCAAAGAGCTCTTTGTGCGTGCATGTCTTTGTGTCTGTGTTTGGAGACAGAATACGGCCTGTGCTTTTAAAGCCAGAGGCCTGTTCCTCCATCCACTGTTGGTTACTGAGAGAAATTCTTGTTAATTTTAAAGCTGAACTCTTCAAAACTCCTTATTTTCATTCTCAGGTATTACAGAGGAACCCATGGGGTCATAGTAGTGTATGATGTCACCAGTGCCGAGTCCTTTGTCAATGTCAAACGATGGCTGCATGAAATAAACCAGAACTGCGATGACGTCTGTCGAATATTAGGTGAGTTCTCCAGTAAATGTTGCATGTTACGTTTTATTTTATTTTTTATTATTTTTATATGTATATTGTTTTATTTAGTTTTATTTATTTATTTTCAAGTCGAGTTCTATTTGTAAATGACCACTGTTTTGATTGGCTAATATCTTTGCATATGAAATATGGTGTTAATTCACACTGTGTGTAGTCATATGTTAATGAGCCCATGGTTGTGATGTTACTTCCATGGTATGAACCCTTTAGTACATTAATAAGCAGACTTGACAAAGTCAATCGAATGGTGAATTCTATATTAATTTCTGTCTACATTTTCTCCCTTCAGTGGGCAATAAAAATGATGATCCAAACTCTAAGGTTGTGGAGACGAATGACGCACAGAAGTTTGCTGAGCAGATGGGCATCAGTCTGTTTGAGACGAGTGCAAAAGAGAACATCGACGTGGAGGAGGTGAGTTCCTCAGGGCTCTGTATTGGGACCATTCAGATTGTGCTGTGAAACACCTAAAACTCACTTATGTGCCAGGTCTGGAAAACTCTCTAAAATGTAGGCTACTTTTGCTCCGCTCTAGAGTATTTAGTTTCATATTTCACAGAATGAACACTTGAATAATCAATCACTTGTGCACATCCCTAGTTGAAAGTAGTCAAAACAACATTTTAATTACCTGATATATGTCTCTGTGTGACATCTATTTTACAGCGGCTTCTAACGTGGCTCATCTAATCAGATTTTAGAGCCGTATATGTTGTATAAAGTATGTTAATCTTTATTAGAATCAGTTTTGGAGGGTGCAATAACATATCCGTGTGTGTTTCTGGTCTTTGTGTAGATGTTTAACTGCATCACAGAGCTGGTGCTCCGGGCAAAGAAAGAGTCTGTGGCCAAACAGCAGCAGCAGCAGCAGAACGATGTGATTAAACTCAGCAAGAATAGCAAACGAAAGAAAAAATGCTGCTAGTGGACGAACAGACGTTCCTCTGCATGGCGGTCTGTACACGCAGACGGACTGTGATCATCTCAGTTAAGATTTCACAAAAACACATTGCGGACAAATGCAGTCCTTTCTGGACCGAGACAAACCACAAAGACTTTTTAAAAGAAAATGTACAGATTTTATGAGAGTCGAGGAGTTTTATGTGGAATTCGTGATATTTAATAAAAGATCCTCCTCCTTTATTGAAGGACCAGCAAGCTGACGTGATCGCCAAACCGTGCAGGTTTCTGTATGCTTTCAGAATTACTCTTCAGTGATTATATATCTCTATTATCCACCATCTCAGGAGTGATTTTTATTTTCTTCTTTATTTTGCTTCTCTTTTTTGTGGAATGCCAGGGTTTTTTTTTTCCTGCAAGAACAATTTGGGCCTTTTCCCCCGTTTTTGCATTATTATTATTTTTTTTTTTATGAAATCATACAAATACAGACATTTACTCACCATGGACTCAATCGGAGACAGATGCCAACAACTTTTTTTTTAGGTAATTTTAGACATTATTGATTAGTGATCCATCATGAGTGATCCTCAAGCCCGTTCCTTCCTTTCATTGAGTGAATCTCACAAAAAAACATCTCCAGGTCACATTTAAAAATGATTTATATTTTGCATAAAGAAAATGAAGACTTTGTTTAGGATCAAGCACATTTCATGCCAAATTCTTGATGAAATTTGATGTTTATACATTGTAAAGTAATCATATATTATCATAGTATTTGTTGTGCTGCATTCAATTGATGCTTATTTAAAGAAATCATTGTAACAGTCATTTTTTTGCTGTAGTACATTAAAAATGACTATTATAGTAATAAGAATATAATGAGAATTTAAACATCTGGATGCTTTTCAGTAATGTGCATTAAAAAGAGCATTAGCATGAATCATCATGAAAATGAAGTCAATTAAAAAAAAACAACGTAATGGTCCTAAAATAGGCTTCATTTTTTCATGCAAATTATAATTTCTATTTGCCTTTTAGATTTACATGTTTTTATGAGATTCACTGCATTAGTTCAGGCTTCGGGTCTTCATGATGTGGACAGCAGAGCTCCTTTGACAGTCAATGACGACATCTGCTGCTTCAGGCTCGTGTTTTTCTGCTTTAATTTTTCCCGTGAAGATGAAGAGGATGAGGGTGGATGATGCTGCCATAATCTCAGAACAGTGTTGCCACACACTTCTCTTCTGTATCGGTCGTTGTAGTATTTCTCTGGACGCTGGAGTCGCATCTTTGGGTTTGTGGATGCATTCGATCGAAGCCAGTGTTAAAAACAAGATTTCATCTTCTGCATCTCAAGGGAGAGCGACGTTGTGCCATACGAGGTTGTATGAAGTACAATCATATGGACCCGGAAGACGCTGATACAAGGTTTAAAAACATAATTACCATGTTTATGCACCGTTGGAAAGGGTCTATCGCTAATATGATATGTAATATGTTTTTATATGTGGAAGGGAGATGTTATGTTAAAGTGTTTAAGCCAATGGGGTGCATCCCTAAATTTCTTGAATACGCTATTGACACTTTTATGGCAGATCCACAAGCTCTGCCATCCCTCTGTGTGATCTTCCATTGGCATCTCTATGGAGGTGAATCTCACCAAAACATGACTATGTCCCAATTCACCTTAAAAGAAAAAGTTATTTTTCATAAAGAAAATGAAGCTGATTATTAGGCACATTAATGTTGTCTTTTGCATTAAAATGTAAATGTAAAAAGTAATGTTAATGTAAATTTGGCAAAGAATTAAAAATATTTTTTTTTATGAAATGCATCTACATTAAAGTCAAAGATTTTCCCCAATGAAAGTGAAGCCAATTTTTAGGCACATTATTTTCTCTATTCTGCATTAAAAGGTTCATGTAAAAATGTAGCTTTTTTGCTGAAAATTAAAAAGACCATAATTTATGGAATATGCATAAAAAATTGGTTTGTTATGCAATGAATTTGAATCTGCATTTAAGTCATTACAACAGAAAAAAGGCATATTTATGCTCTTGTTTTGCATTAAAACGTTAATGTAAAATGTAAAATTTTTGCAGTTAAGTAAATACCGTATTTTGCTTTTTAATATCTGTATTGAAGTCATTACGATGTTTTTGTGCATTGTGCATTTTTTGCAGATTTTTTTTTATGTAATGCAATGAATTTAGAGCTGCATTAATTAATTACAACAAATAGTACAATGATATATAAATGCTTCAAAACTGAAATATGCAAAACATGGAAAAAGATTAAGGAAGCTAAAATGAGCTTCATTTTTTAATATATATTTTTTAATATCTAAAATTAAATTGTTTTTGAGTGGTTTTGTGAGATTCACCAATAGAAGTATTTGCATGATTTTCATTATTTTTCATGATTAATTTAGTAAGCCAAAACACACCACAAGCCCTGGCTGTGCTGTGAACCAATTTCAACCCAGTCATGTGACTTCAGTTCATCATGTGTGTGTGCATATGCAAGCATGTTTGACATACTAGCACATGTCCGTGCAAACTGTGCTGGTTGAAACACTTTTTTCAGCTGTGGGTATATTATACACTGGAGAAAAGAAATGTATAGTGGACCTCCCCTTTATGAATTAAATCATTAATAAATATTTTAAGAATTAATATTTGACACAAGCATGTTTGTCCTTGTCTTTATTAAGCATCATCACATTGCACATTTGTTTACAAGCTTTGCTCTTTCTTCTTCATTTTTATTGCAGGACTGCAACGATTCTTCAGTTTTATTACTGGAATATCTGATAATTGAGAAGATTTTGCATTTGTATTTTTAATTTTTTTTTGTTCTGATACATCACAGTGCGTTCCACGTCAAGACATTGGAAGCTTTTTAAACATGGACATATGTTTGTCTGCATTTGTATATAACTTGGTATTTTAAAGGAATCTGTTGGAAAAATAAGAATTTAATAATTATAAAAACCCCGGATCAAACTCACTATGAGTATAAATGGCAAACACCTTATGGAAAGTATAAAATCTGACTTGTTTACATGTTTACCACGGTATTACTTACAAATGTACAGATACATACACTTTTGTCTGCAGTCTTTGTCTGGAAGTGAAGAATTTTACAAAATGCGATATATTAGCTGTGTGATAATTCGCTTTAAGCCCATTTGACACTTTTTCTGGTTTTGTTCAAAGAAGTAACAGATCAAGTAATCCACATGAATAATTCAGACTTAAGTGTATCATATTTACTATAAACGTAGCGAGGTTCATGTTGATATGAAGTTGTATTTCAGCAGCCGTTTTTTAGATTTACTGCAAAGATAAAGTGTTTGAGTAGATATATGTATGTTGATTTTTAGAAAGTGCATTTAAGGAAGGAAACTTGGCACTGATGAGGCTGGTGAGAACCATTCATATTTGCTTTATACAATATTATTTACTCGGATAGCTATTGAACTCTCCCTCTTTTATTAATCTGTTTCCCCCATTTATTCTATGTAAAATAAGCTGTTTGAATCACAATCAGACCAACAGGATCAGAATAGAATTGCTTAATACTCAATATTTATATTAAAATAATTTATCGAACATCCAATGATCATATTCAAACAACTTGTTTTTGTCTTATGAATGAAATATACATAGAAAGACGTGCACATCCACTCACATGCATGAAGATCTAGTGCTGCTCGTTTGAGGGAGTTTTTGTAAAAATGGGAGATGACTGTGAGGAAAAACACATTCAAGACACAGACTGGAGAGACTTGCAAAAACAGTGTTTAAATGGCAAAAGGACAGCAGTACAAAGTCAACATAACGAGACGTTTACAGAACAGTGTGAAACGCAAGAAAATCTAAAGAAAAGACATTGAAATGTTTTTACATACAGAACAACAGAAGAGAGACGAGTAACACTCTAAACGAGGAGCGATTCGAGCCGCTGCTGCTGTCTGGAAGATTTAAACCACTGCTAATATAACAGTGTGTTTCAGACAGGAGAAGCACTACAGGCCTTAATGAAAACATCCAAAATAATTATAAATGATCTGATCCTTTTTTTTGCATCAGTTTGGATCTTTCAAATGCAATTTCCAAAAGTGGCATTAAATGTAATTGGAGTAAATTAAAGGTAAGTGAGATTTTGCTTCAGTGATATTTAAATGTCAGATTTAGCCACTTTTCAATAAGCATTTTTGAGGAATTTTATCTTTTGAAAGTGCCCAAGAATATTTACATGCACAAATACACATCTTTATGCATTCGTTTTGTTAAAGGTGGGGTAAGCGATTTTTCAAAAACACTTTAGAAAACTGATTCGGGCCGAGTTGCAAAACAAACTTGTAGCCAATCAGCAGTAAGGGGCGTGTCTACTCGTGATGTGGAGGAGAGAGCGTTCAGTCCTCACATTAGTGAGCCGAGCGACAGAAAGATAGAGATGGCGGATAAAAAACAAAAGAGGAAAACGTCTGCGGAACAAATGAAGGCAATAAGGCAAGAAGTAGGTCCCGTGTAAATATCGGATCAGCTTTCCAGCGCTGGAGAGAACTCAAGGAGCGGAAGACCTGCGATCAGATGCCGAGGTTGCTTTGTTTCTTCTCGATAGGCGAGTAACACCGTGTCTACACCGCGCCGCAACAGCTACAGTCTGTCTAGTACACTGGACCAAAGCTACCGTTGAAAATCATTTGAAATTTGTGTCAATACGTCATGAATAGAACGCAGCAGCAGATTTCTGTCGGGGATTTGTCGTGTCGTGCCGCGCCGCATCCAGTGTATGTATATATATCTATGGTGTAGACAGCATCACTGATTATAATGAGTTCCATAGTATTTTGTCGCACCGCGCCACTCGCGTCCGGTGTAACATTGGTTTTGCTTTGTTTCACAGAACTAATCGTTGCCTGGATTGCGTACGTATGTGTGGGGCGGAGCTATCAAAATTTTTGGGGTAGGGGCGTGTTTGTTTTGGTGATTTCAAATGTCAACATTGGCTACCAGAAATCGCTTACCCCACCTTTAAATATTCTGACAATTGCCAACCACTGGAGTTGTTTTCTGTGTAATTTTAATCACTTTATTATAATACACAAATTTGTTCAAATTTCTGTATGAAATTTGCATATTAAAAAGGTCACTATAGTGAATATTCATATGAGCAGTGTTTAGTATAATCATTACTAAGTAAATAGTTACTGTAATTTAATTACTTTTCCCAAGAAAAACGTGAAGGGGTTACTTTCTGTAATCCCTTTCAATTGCAGTTAATTCTGATGTCTAAAACTAGTGGATTTAACATCCAATTTGAGCTTCTAATGTTAAAATTAATGTTTTTAATGTAACCTCCCTTTAAATAATTAGGTCAGTTCAAGAATAATTTTCATGCCTGTCCTTGAAAGTATTAATGAGAGAGTAATTAGTACAGTAATCTACAGTAGTCAACATTTGAAGTGGATCAAAACCATTCATCAAAGATGTCCTAAAACCAAAACAATACCCGTTCTTGTCTTAGGACAACTTTGATGAACTTCTCTGATCCACTTCAAATGTTGACTACTGTAGTTACACTATTGAAGATGTCATTTGTAATTAGATTACTGTTTTAGAGAAACTTGCCCAACACTGTTGACCTGTAGTACCTCTCCTGCGGACCAGATCTTATTTTACATTGATCTGATCGATATAAAATTACTAATGGAGCAGTGTGATGTATTGGGTCTGGATGGAGAGTTTTCAGATGGTTTACATTCAGTTCTGATCAGCGATTCCAGCGAATCCTCCAGAAACACTTACAAACCAGGCTACACGACAGACAAGCGCTTACATGGAGAGTGTTCTAAAAAAGTCGATTTTACAATTCAAAAGTTATACATTTACAAATATATTGATTCCTTTTTTTTATTTTTTATTCCAAACCTGTTTGTGTCTTTGTACGTATAAAAAAATCACTCTTTGGGTTTCTCCGAACCAAAACTCTGCGAGAAAGAAGACAGCTGCATAGCTTTACTCAAAATCTGCCCGACTTTCACTGACTGAACCCAAAAACACACACACTCACACACTCACACACACCGAACACGAGACAGAAAACACACAGCTCGCGATCAGGACACAAGTGCTCCCTTCATTCTCATAGGCTGGAGGAAGTACACACTAGAAATGACCTGGGCTGTGTTCACAATATCATACTAGATGCATACTACAGTACACTCTCAGAAATAAAAGGTACATGACTGTCTCTTGGGGTGGTACCCTTTCAAAAAGGTACTAATATGTACATTTAAGGTACTAACATTTACCGTGTAGGAGTAAATAAAGGTACAAAGATGAATCTTCTAGCTTTTGTATCTTACTGTGGCACCACTAGTGACAATTTTGTACCTTTTTTCTGAGAGTGCAATTATGCCTGCAGTATTTTTTATTTTTTTTGTATACAAAAATACTCAGATGAGCTACTACAGTTGTGCAGTATAGATATACAGCACTCACTGGATTGAATACTGTATCCCACAATGCAATGCACTGGACTTGACCTTCCCTTTACAGTGTGACAAATGAACCGAAAGTAATATCAATGATGATTTTTAACATTTCTACACTGTAAGAAAAACAAGTGGGAAAAGGTACTAGTGATTTTCTGTCAGGACATTATCTGTTGTCGTATTAACTCAACACTCTGCCCTATTTTACAGACTTTTCCTAGTGTAGTGTCAGTTTTGTGACAAATGTTAAGATCTTTAACCAAAAAAAAAAAAATGACATTGGAATTTTTGGTGACTGCAATGTAGCATTTGTCTGCTGTTTGAAATATTGTTCCATTCTGCATACAGTGTCACATTATTTGTCTTTTAAAAAACAGTGTGTAGTGTACGGCGCAGTAGTATTTCATTCTGAACACAGCCGCAGTTTCAGTGCATCTCTGAGGACTGAGATTATCGTCTAATGGTGTCTTCAGTTTGGTGTTTCTCTCTGATTTCTACTGTTTGTACGTGTGTAAACCTTATTTTCAATGCAGTTTTTCAGACGCAGTCTACAAGTTACAGCTCAACACTTCTGCTCTTTGGTTCATTGGCGTCAGATTGTGACTCAGACAGCCTGAAGTTTATTATCAAGCAGTCCTGAGGACATTTTCTCCAGAAATGTGCTAAAAACAAGCAGGTATGTTTGATAAAATAGCCACGACGCATTTACGCTGCTAATTTCCTGTTGCATTATTATTTGTATATGTTGCATGCTTTTATAAGTTTTTGATTCTAAGCAGCTGCTGAAAGTTCATTTTAGATTATATTCGTGTGGTTGTTAGAAACTTAATTACATTCATTAGTTGTTGTTGTTGTTTTTTTGAATATAAAATACCTCTGTGAATGAACCCAAGAGCAGAACGTCTGTAGCTGTTTCTGGTTTTAAAGTTGCAGCGTTCAAACATCATCTATAATCAGGCCCACACCCAATCTGTATCCGAAATAATACTGCAGTACTCTCATATTTTATCCCAAAATCAGCACAGAAAATGCAAAAGACGTCCACAGATTCCGTCTGGGCCTGAAACTTTACGGTGATGCTGAAACCTTTGTCCTGGACCGTCTGAAGTCCAGTTCATCCTGAGTTGAGTCTCTAGCGAATGCCGTGATTGGTCGGTGAGCAGATGTGCCTCCGTGAATCTCTGGCAGTGAGGTGAGGAGAAGCTTTCCGAGGCACTCGCAGGGGAAACGGACCTCTGATAGGACTGGAGAATTCTGGGAACCCTGTTGAACAGACCCTGCCGCAGGGCTTCAGCCTATCGGACGAGATTTGTGTTCTGCTCCTAAAGCTTTCTGGGGGAGGATTGTGGGTACAGATAAAGTGCAAAACGGCTCAAAGCCATCAGAGAACTCGGTTTGTCAGTGCAGTGGTTCTCAACCGGTGGCTCGTGACCCAAAATAAGACTGTTTTAACAATCAATTAATTGGATGCAGACAACATAAAACCTATGCAATACTTAATTTTAATTTAATAATTAAATTAATTTATAATTCATGCATTTAGCAGACGCTTTTATCCAAAGCAACTTACAGTGCATTTAGGCTATACATTTTTTATCAGTATGTGTGTTCCCTGGGAATCGAACCCATGACATTTTGCGCTGCTAACGCAATGCTCTACCAATGAGCCACAGGAACACAAAATCTTTACTTAAAGCCTTTATGTAAAATGCATATTAAAGGTATTCAACGTGTACGTTGTAATGTATTATATCTGTTCAGAAATTGAACCTAATTGTAAAATTGTAACCAAAACTAAAATGCTTTATAATATTTGAAGGTTTGTATGTCATGTGTTATAATGCATTATATTATTCATGACATCATACAGTGCATTATGCCTTGTAAAGCTCATTATGAGGCAAAATTAATGCATAAAACTACTTTAATAATGCATTATATGTGACCCTGGAGCACAAAAGCAGTCTTAAGTCGCTGGGGTATATTTGTAGCAATAGCCAATAATACATTGTATGGGTCAAAATTATCGATTTTTCTTTTATGCCAAAAATCATTAGGATATTAAGTAAAGATCATGTTCCATGAAGATATTTTGTAAATTTCCTACCGTAAATATATTAAAACTTAATTTTTGATTGGTAATATGCATTGCTAAGAACTTCATTTGGACAACTTTAAAGGCGATTTTTTTCAATATTTTGATTTTTTTGCACCCTCAGATTCCAGATTTTCAAATAGTTGTATCTCAGCCAAATATTATCCTATCATAACAAACCATACATCAATGGAAAGCTTATTTATGCAGCTTTCAGATGATGTATAAATCTCAATTTCGAAAAATTGATCCTTATGACTGGTTTTGTGGTCCAGGGTCACATATATACAGACTTTAAGTGTTACCAAAATATTTGATCTTAAATTGAAGATTTATGTATTTGCATAAATTGCATAACATTTCCATTTGTCAGTCATACATAAATGAAACAGGTCAGCTTTCTGTAATAGTACTAATTGAACTGAATGTGTTTTAAATACACAATAGCAGGTTCATAAATATATTATCAACAAATCTATTTGGATTGCACAGTTTTAATATAAACAAACTAAAAAACTAAAATGAAAAAGATTTCTGCTCTCAGAAACAGCATAGCATAGTTTATTATTATACATTTGCATCTATTTGATTTTATTTCATATTATATTTTCAAAATGCATTTATTTTAATTGCCTCTGTTCATTGTGAAAACAATTAAATTAATTTAGTTAAAAAGTATAAAAAAGTTCAATTATGAACAAGCAATATTCAGTTCGTTAAAATGTATGAGATTGAAACGATTTTGATTTATTAATGATCAATGTATAAACCTGGTTACTGTGTTTGTAAAATGATAGAAATCTTTTTCAGAAACCTATTTCATTTATGTTTGACTGATAAATATGCATCACATTAGATTTATTAGTATATGTGTCCAAATTGATGGAAATGTATATGCAATTCAAATGCATGAATCTAAATTTTTATCTGAAACTGATGCGACTAGTTAATGCATTTCAGAGTTGTATTTTAAGGATTTTTTTTGTTACTTGATGATGAAAACCAGTTGAGAACCACTGATCTAGTGATTTCGACTTGGTTTGTTGTACCCTTCTCTCACGTCTGTTCTCACACTCTCTTCCTCCATGTCTTCAGGTAATCTCAGTTCTTCTTGAAGAATGAAAAGAGGCGCTTGTCTCCGTCCGAGAGGCGATGTGCTCGTCTGGATGGAGCTCCTCCTTGTGACCCGTTGAAGGAGTATGGAGGATCCTTCCACTCCTCCTGGTGTTTATCCATCAGTTGTTGATCGATAACTCTGTGCATATCATCCTGCGAGAGAGAAACAGACATCAGGGCTTCATCTGAAGATAGAACAGAGCCACCCACACAGTTTGAGCTGAGTGAGAATGGATGAACATGAGTCCTGTTTTCACACTGCTCTTACACGGTTTGGTCTGAACCAGAACTCAATCCCCTTCCAGTGCTGTTATTGTTAACAAAACTAAAACTGTTCAAATCAATTTTGGTAATCAAAATAAAAATAAAAAATGAAAATATAAATATTTCATGAGAAATTTAAACCTAAACATCTTAAACGAAAATTAGAAATGCATTGGCAACTTTCTGAAATATAAGGTTTAAGTTGAAGTACTAACATTGTTAAAACTAAAATAAAAATAAAAATAAATTAAAGCTATATAGAAAAAATTAAAACTGACAAATGCACATAACAAAACCTAAAATAAAATTAAAACTGAAAGCATAAAAATAAAAGCTAATTCAAACTATTAATAAATACTATAAAAATAATAAAATAAGTGAAAAATAACATAAAAAAGTAAAACAAAACTGCAAAACAAAACATAGCAAATTAAAAACAAATGAAAATGACTAAAGCCTAAACTAAAATTAAAATTACAAAAAAATGTATTAAATTAATAAAAAGTAAAAGCTAAAATATTAATAAATGCTATAAAATATGTAAATAGCACTAAAATAACACTGCTGGTTCTAATGGTTTTGATGTTTGTCCTAGTGTGAAAATGGCCTGAAGCACCACAGCACGATGACATGAACGGTGACCTCGTGACCTCGTGAACATGGATACGGGTTGGACGGTGAAGCCGAGCTCACCTCTAAGGCAGGAGGGAGTTATCATAGGGGAGAAGGGGTCTGTATGGAAGCTGAGAAAGGCCACTAGATCAGAAACCACAAGAGCCACACAGTGAACAGCCCTGAGGAGGCAAACTGCAGGCGGGAGAGAGAAGGGAAGCTAAGAGTTAAACACACATTCACGGGACGCGGGTGAGAAAGAGCGACAGAAGCGCTGTCAGAAGCAGAGTTTATCTCTGATGTAATATGAACTGAGAGGAAGAGACGACACACGTTCATACACTCAACATGAAACTGCACTTACAAACCATTTTACGTCTGTAACGTGACGTAGTTTTCCTTCAAAACTATGGCTGGAAATCATTTTATCCATCAGGGATCCAACTTTATAATCTATCATTATTTGATTATTGCTGTAGTCTTTATAATATGAATGTTAACTGACATTTATTTACTATTGATAGTATTTTAGAAAGGCTGTCAAGTACAAAAGTCCATTTTTAATATAATGCAACAATTTTTATCAGGAAATTTAAAGGGTTAGTTCACCCAAAAATGAAAATTCTGTCATTAATTACTCACCCTCGCGTTGTTGGAAACCTGTAAGACCTTCGTTCATCTTCAAACACAAATTAAGATATTTTTGATGAAATCTGAGGGCTCTCTGAGCCTCCCATAGACAGCAAGGTAACTACCACGATCAACGTCCAGAAAAGTACCAAGATGATCGACAAAGTAGTCCGTGTGACATCAGTGGTTCAACTGTTCAACCGCAGTAGAGACGAAAATGTGGAATAAAGTCGTTATTTTTGTTTTCTTTGCGCAAAAAAGTATTCTCGTAGCTTCGTAACTTTACAGTTGAACCACTGATGTCACACGGACTACTTTGTCGATCATCTTGGTACTTTTCTGGACCTTGAATGTGGTAGTTACTTGCTGTCTATGGGAGGGCCAGAGAGCCCTCAGATTCCATCAAAAATATCTTAAATTGTGTTCAGAAGATGAACGAAGGTCTTACGGGTTTCGAACAACACGAGGGTGAGTAATTAATGACAGAATTTTCATTTTTGGGTGAACTAACCCTTTAAAGAGTCTTTAATTGCATATGGGTCAAACGCAAGACTTGTAATCTTATATACATAGAAAGCATATTAAATCCAAGTAAAGTGTCTACTTTAATACTTCAAATACCTTTTGTGAAAATAAAATGTCAAAATATGGGTGAAATAATAATCGCTATTCAGAGTAACAGATATATTTATTTAAAAATGAAACTACTTATTCTGACCTGTACTTATTAAAATATATAAAATAAACGGTTGATCATACTAAATTGTATTATATTTTAAATTATTAAAAACAAATGGCTAAAACCTAGTGGTTTGAAGGATAGTGGCAAAGATTGGACTTAAAATTACAATTGATTAGTATTTTATTAGTTTAAATAAACTATTGTTACACTGAATGACATTTTAGTGGCTGTCTTCAGTAAATCATGGTAAAAATGTATGATAGTCATTCATTTTGAATTCTAATGTATGAGGAAAAAACACAATTTAAAGCTGTATTAACCTTTTATTTTTTTGATGCTTGAAACCCCCTTTTCGTCCGTCACCCATATACAAAATTGTCTTTTTTTCTAAGTTGTATTTATTGTCTGTGCGGCTGATATTTCTATACATATAAATACAACCAACCGACGTCATGTACAATAGTAGCCTAAAACAGTGACTAAATATATATTTGAGTATTGATTAACATTAACAGTCATCTAAAGACAAGAATTAATTTTAGTACGTTTTGACTTTTGAAAAGAACAAAACATTTCTTTTGTTAAAATAGCGTGCATTTATGAATTGTTTGCTAGAAGATTAGCTCCGTCTTAAAGGGGTCATATGATGCGATTTCAAGTTTTCCTTTCTCTTTGGAGTGTTACAAGCTCTTGGTTGAAGCTCGCGATTATGGTAAGGGGCGTTACATTTCCGACGCGTGCTTGTGGTGTTCGGCCAATCACAATGCACTGGTTCAGCTGGCCAATCAGAGCAGACTGCGCTTGTCAAAGGAGGCGGCTTTGTTGAAAACGAAGCGTTTGAGAGAGGCGGGGCATAGAGGACCTACAATAATGTACAGTATTTGAAAAATAATGTGTTTTTTGAACATTAAAGCATGTCAACATATTCTGTTATACCAAATACACAAAATAATGATCTTTAAAATAGCATCATATGACCCCTTTAAAGTAAATTAGGTCAGTGTTGACCATGTTGACTTTAAACATAAAACGCAAAAGGAGAGAAAAGCAGACAGAGAGACAGAGGCTGACCGCCGCTATTCATTACTGAGGTTAGTGTTAATGAATGTTTCTTCATGGTAACCCCTTTTCACAGGACGAGGGTTACCATCTTATGCTAGCACAATAACCCAGACTGATTCGATTACATCTTCCGTAATGCTTCATGAGATAAACAGCTTATGTATTCCCTTAGAATTTCTTATTTTACCCTATAATTTACACCTTTTACCTTTGTTTCTGATATGCATTTGTTTTGTACAGTTTTGTAATGTGACTGATCTCAGAGCTGGATGTTTGAGCAGAAACTCTCTAACCAAGTGTGCAGATGCAGACTTGAATACTTGACCAAGCCATTGCAAGCATGCAGTCCTGTTGTACTTAACATTCTGATCACGATGTCCACTTTGTTTGACAAAAAGCCATTTTAAATATATATATATATATGAATATATATATATATATATATATATATATATATATATATATAAA